>NW_023339651.1:6815979-6846954 GCF_004916995.1 Morone saxatilis | reverse complement strand
GTGAGACTACAAACACTCTTTTCTCGGTCAAATAGGCACCAAATTCAAAATTTATGTTACATTTCGACTACATATATAACCCACTTTCAATAAAGATTAATGTTTCCACGGGTGAAGTGCTTCTTTAAGCCTCTTGCTGCCTGACTCAAGATTTTGCTCCCCATGAACTGATACATCCAGTTGAGCTTGGCTTAACCGCTCATTCGTAGTTCGATGTGAGCTGACATCCAGGCCTCTTGTTGGCATGTATGTTGTGTGTGGGACTGATTTCTAACATATAGCACACTAAGACCTTGAGCATGCTATATTCTGGAAATGACACGTTTCAGTATGGCATTGCCACGGAAACAGCTGATGGAAAACAGCTGTTATTCTCAGCTCAGAGTGGCACTTCAGTATTCTCAATTTCATAATGCACTGATTAAAGCATGAGCATATGCCTGATTACAGTAATGGTATTTGTGGACACACACAGCTATAACCTTAACCGACATGTTCTTTTCATATTAATTTCAATTAAAAACATTTTTTTTTTTTTCCGTGGCCTGGATGTTATTATTTTTCTCAATGGGTTGGTGAGAAACATGTTATTGAGGTCTTGTTTTTCATTTATTGGAGTATTGTGCCTCCATGTGGACATGTTGGGCATTACACTGTGAGCTTTGTGGGCGCACTAATGAATGACCAGGATATGAGTGTGTTGTTCCATTGTGTCGCCATGAACTTTGCACCGATGAGCACATTCCTGAAAGCAACAGTCACAAATAAAGAAATATGCCTCAGATCTGTCAATAGCTTTTGTGTTCCCTAAATGGTGATATTATCTAGCAGTCATGTTCTCATGAAAATTGACTTTGCAAACATGTCTGGCAGTAAATTTAATATCCGTCTTCATTTTGTTTTTCTTCAGTCACAATGGTCCCACTTCTGTTTTTGGTGGCAACCACAACAACATCCAATTCCACTGGCAATGGCAACAATACACAAGGTAAAAACTTTAACACGAGCAATGCACCTCGACATGTCAGACTGAACAACACCGAACAATTAGAGATAGCAACGGAATCCCGTCTCTATCCACTGCAGTCATCACTTTCCCCTAAGATATGATTATTATGCATCTTTCTCAGCACATACATCTGCTTGATAATAGCCTTTTCTACAGCCTTGTTATTACCGGATCACAATGAACTTAAGCCGTGGTGGACAATAATTTACAGCTTATTGTGCGTCTTTATAAACACAGCTAATAGCTGGCTGCGTGGCTGTGACTCTTGGCTGAGTCTCCATTCTTAGAGCCTTAGATTTTCTGTTAGACATACCGACAGGACAAAATGAACTGATGCTTATCTCTGTAGACAAAATACTGCTGAAGCCAGTTATTAAATCAGGCCTGTGGCCAGAAGCGAGGGAGGTTTGTTGCTATGCCAAGTTTTGATTTCGTTTTTATCACTTCATACAATATACACATGGCTGAAACACATGAATGCAGCCGAGCAATTGCACACACAAACATATGCGCATATATCGCTGGCCTTGCCCCCCTCTTCCTGTTTCTTTGTTGACGGTGCTCCCTGACCCCCGGCTCTGCCTCTCCTTCTTCCTCAGAAGACTTAACATCCTCCAGCAACCCCATACTCCCCACCGTGCTGGTCCTGTCCCTTCTGCTGCTCATCATCGTACTGCTAGCCTGGTACTTCCTCAGGTAAACTCTCTCACCCTGCAAGGACTCACCCACTTCACCTCACCCTCCCAGGGCCTCGCTGACTGGCTGTGAGCCAATCTCGGGGGCAGAGCTCAGGGTGACAAACACTTCCTCCTTTAGTCATTGAGGCGGAGCCCAGTCAGGAAGCTGCTAGCTGACACTCTCTCATGCTTAGTGTGAAGAGAACAGGCAACCAGGCTGTGCCAGTGGACCTAGACAGGCAACAGAAGAGAACGAAGAACAAATTCTGTACCACATTCGGACTAGAGCACTGCCTTTCCAAGACATCAGCTAATGAGAAAGAATAGCTTCTCAAGTTTCAGATGGTAGGATGGATATGCTTTTGATGGCTACCTACATCATTTGGGAGATCTTAAATGTTAAATGCTTTAGCTATGCTTATAAACTGAAGTTGAACTTATTTTGCCATGACACCACTGAATCTTATGTTTTGTGCCATTATGTTCTTCTCATTTTATTGTCTGTTTTGTCTGTCAGGTTAAAAAACCAGAGAAAAGCAGTCGTCACAACAGTCGACAAGAAGATACCAAATGGCATCCTGGAGGAACAAGGTAACATTGTTTTAAATTGGAGACAGCAAACAGCAAGACATATTATAGATTGTAAGAGCAACAGACAGGCTAGCAAAAGAAGCAGAGCATGTGAATGCAAAGGACAGAAGCATGAGGCAAAGAAATAGAATGAGATGAACACAGACAGTGGGAGGCGTGAAGGAGGCTTTAGGTTTATGTTTGTAGCTGTGTGCAGATTGTCCCACCACTGCATTGTGGTTGTGCTATACTTCCTGTGGTTAATGTGAAAAACATCATCGCCTTCTTTTATATCTTTTTAACACTGCATGTGAAGTTAGCATACGCTATAGTTGGTGCAAAGATCACAATAGCTGTCACTGAGCTTCTAGCAGCATAAGAGCTGCTTAAGAGCTGATATGTGTGAAGTATGCTAATGGATATTGGACTTTGCAGGAAACATGTCTTGAGGACCTGTGAATGTTCTTTAGGAAGTACTTTCTTATCTGACATTACAATAGAGCGTACAGTGGAGGTTGTATTCTTGCAGATAGGAATGTAACTTGGATATATGGCTGTAAAACACACAGCACACCCAAAAGCAGTGGTAACAAACACTGAGCAAAGTTGAGCTGCTAATTACTGTGATTGTAAACACAAACAAACAACTACTTTTTGTAAGAGTTATATTAAATTTTAACTTCAATACTTTACTGTGCCTCGGAGGCATTATAGTATATATTAAGATGTAATGTTAAATTAGTTCAGGAAGTAGATGTTCTGCATAATTTGAAAGCAATTTGTTATAAGGCAGGTCTTATTTATAAAGAAATTATTAAACAGACACCTTCTCACACTGTTTTATTGAAATTACCACTTGTTATTTTTCTAGTTGATAGAACTAAAACCATTAGTGTCATTCGTGGGCATGGTAACTGCATTCTGTCTTATGAACATGATGTTGTCATAATGCAATTTTTAATGACATGCCTTTATGACTCTGTACGTGTGTGTGTGTGTGTATGTGCTGTATGTGACTTGATATGTGTTGTGTTTTAGAGTTTGGATACAGTACTGAGTCGTTATACACCATTGTACCACCAGGTCAGGTATTCAGGGTGGCGGTATCAGGAACCACATGTTACTAACACTCTCTCAGTACTTTTTCAACCTTCATTTTCCAAATTGTGAACGCTAACCAAATGCGTAGTCGGGTGCTTAAAAGAGGTTTCCATTCAAAAACCTGCCTACAGGGTGCTGTAAGTGGCTTCTCCCTCGGGTCCTTTGGTTCTCTAACACCTGTTGATGTTTGGTGATCATTGAATACTTGGAAATTATTGTGTTGTTGGCAAACATGCATCAATATGTCCTGTCAAGATTTGAAATCAGTGTGGTAATCATTTTGGTCTTTGGTAGTAGTAGGTGTTTTTTTAAAATCTTTACAGCGTAATTCTATAAACCTATTGTCTAAGTCAGTGATTCCCAACCCGGCTAAATGTATAGCAGGGATACACCTGCTGATGCCAGGGAGAACATGGAAATTAAATTTAAAAAGTAGAAATTACGATTTAATTTAAAATATATATGCATATATTAAGTCACCTGTAACGCCTGAGGACTATGTGTTGCAATTGAGAGTTTATTGTTTATTTAAAGATCCCCATTAAAAGCACGTTCGTCCCTGTAGTCTTCTAGAGGGTGTGAAAACAACTAAATGGTTTAAATATTTATCAAAACGGAGTGGATAAAATGGTTAAAATAGTTAGCGAAAAAGTAATGAATAAATGGTTTTACCAAACCAACCTAAACACTGACATTTGTATGAAAACATTATTTTACACTTTTATAGATTTAATAGTGTTAAATAACATCCAGTTTGAAATTAACTCCAATGGACACATTTGAAACAGGATAGGAGGTGTGATAAAAATGTTGGGAACCACTGCTCTAATTAAACCCAATCCTGTTTTATATCCTGTTTTAGTTTCTCTGAGATGGTAATTTAATAATAATAATAATTGCATAATTTACAAAGTTAAATTAGTTTCTTTAACCCAACGAATAACTCACCATCATAACATTAAATGATATCAGTCCAGCAGGGATGATAAACCCACTGACTATTCTTCCTACAGAACAACAGACGGTGGTCCTTCTTCCAAGATCGCCTTCAGCCTCTAAGACCTACTTACCCCTCCCAGTAGAACTCCTCGAGGAGGAGTACAGGCTTCGCTCAGCTGACGATGGCAAGCTCTTCAGGGAGGAGTACAATGTAAGCATCTTCTATTCCTCACCTGGAGGTTAGAGTAACAGGTGTTCATAAGGCAGTCTTAGCCTACAAGCGCTGGACATAGTGTTTACGTCAGACATCTGGGGTTAAAGTAATAAGTCACTGTGGTGCATACAATCTCCATGATTTATAAGATTGCTCAAATTTTGGTCAAGTGGGTTCAGAGTTCAGGCCTGTGTTGATTTGTACTCATCTGAGACACTATGTAATGGCCACTTCCATATTATACTTTTTAAAGCTGTGTTTAACCATGCAAGTTAGTTAAGAATTGTAAAATATCCACTAACAAACACTGTAAACAATAACATATCCATATTATCTTCATTATTAATATAATTATTATGTGTGTATATTTACATTTTTTGTTCATTGCCCACTGCGATATGCCATTTGTTCATTAGAAAATAAGACAATGACTTTTTTATTCATGAAAACTACGGGAGATATGTGTCACATTGTCCATGACACACACACTGTACACACATACACCCACATGCATGAAAAATACCCTATTGCCTATTTGTGACTATTGTTGAGGATCTGAGTCAAAAAGAAGTATGACTCATGGTTCATGTCTCACATATAAATATGATTTTATTCAGACAGTTTGTCAGCACAGACAGAGGAAGTTAAAGTGATCTGCTTTTAAACGAGGGCTGTTCACTGTAGGTAGCAGAGGAAGTGCCTTTCAAAGCCTTACATACTGTACAGCAGAACACAATGCACATGAGCAGTTAAAAGTCAGCGTGTTCGTCTTGTTTTCAGTCTGGAAGGTGTAGAATCTGACTGTAATTTTGTTTTGTAGTCCTTGCCAGGGGGTAATGCCCAGGGGACGTACGAGGAGGCCAACAAAGAGGACAACAAGGAGAAGAACAGATACCCCAACATCCTTCCTTGTGAGTGTACTTTCTGTTCTGTAGGTTCTTTCACAATCACGCCCAGAGCTCACAGCTTCCTGCCTGTGTGTGCACGTGTCTTTGAGTGTTTTTTTTTTTTTTTTCCAATTCAGATACAGTAGATCCTCCCCAACAGCTCATGTATTCATTCACAATGAAACACCTTGGCCTTTAGAGTTTCCTCGCCCTTCTTCCTTTTTACAGTTGCAGTTCCTGTCCCTCCTCTCTGTCTCATTAATAATTAATTGTGTAATGTTTTTTTTATTAGCTATGCCTTCTAGTCCTTAAATAAGTAGTTGGACATTTTATGAATTACTATTATTGGCTTTCATGGCGATACTCACGTCCATACAGCAAATATGCAGCTGGTGCCAACAGCTGGTTAGCTTAGCTTAGCATAAAGACTGGAAACGTGGGGGAATCTGCTAGCTTGCATCTATCTAACTACAACAAAATCAAACAAAAAACAGCTCTGTAATTAATATGCTTTATCATTAATGTTTAATCATGATTAAAAAAACGACAATTTGAGGTGGACTGTTCTTTCCTAGAAGCAGTTGCCAGGCAACCAGCGGAAGTTACTCCTCCTGGATTTTGTTAGCTTTGGACAGGCTAGATTTTTCCCATTGTATTCAGTCGTTATGCAAAGCTAACCTAACCGGCTGCTGGATGTAGTTTTGTATTTACAGACATACATCAGTCTTAATCCCTAAAAGTCAAACTATTCCTTTAATGGTTTCTGTGCCACCTGCCTAGTCAAACAGCCTCTATGTATTTTTTTTTACGCTGTAACCCTCTAAACTTATCAATGGTATTTTCACCAACAGATGATCATTCCAGAGTGGTGTTGAATCAGCTGGATGGAAATCCCTGTTCAGACTATGTGAATGCTTCTTACATTGATGTAAGTTATCATCATTCTGTTAAACATGGTAAACACTGACTGTACCAAAATAACATTTAAGGTCTTAATTTCTTATGGATGTTCTGCTCCACAGTTTCATCATAAATCAACTTAATATTTGTTGGTTGGTAACAATCTCACTGCAAGGTCCATTAGCTATTCTGGAGCTTTCGATTGTATCGCACAGTCGTTCTCGACAGGCAATGTTCGAACAGGAAACAGCAGCTGAAGAGACAGTCTCACCACAAAGTCCATTAGTAGCTGTTCACAGCTTTATATTCATATTTTTAACTATTTTAATATTCTTCTCTAACAGGGTTTCACGGAAAAGAACAAATTCATAGGAGCACAAGGTAAGATACAGTGCATTTGGAAATGACATACATAACTATGTTGATACCTTGGTTATTAATTTGTCTTAATAAATCATTTGTTACTATAATTGATATTGAACATTTTTGTCTCACAGGTCCAAAAGAAGACACTGCAGCAGATTTCTGGAGGATGATATGGGAGCAGAAAGTAGCGACTGTTGTCATGCTGACAAATCTGAAAGAAAGGAAAGAAGTGAGTGATTTTTAGCCTGGTTAGATGTGTCCATGAACAAAATAACATTGCTATGAGCACCAGGGTTTCTTCTCCAGCCGGGTCTCTGCTTCGACTCTTCCTCAGGATTAATGGAGCATCACAAAAAGATTTGAGATGAAATGTACTTCAAATAGTTTTCACTGGTTATGGTCAAAGGTGAAATCATACAGTTTAATTTAAACTTCTCATTGTCACACCTGTAATCTCCCCTCTGACATCTCTTTCCTCTGCTATAATTGTGCAGTCTTTATTGCGAACCAGAGCTCATTCAATGAACAAGGAGAAGAGAAAAAGGCTAAAAAGATCAATAAGAAGAGAACTGGCGAAGATTTAAATCAGCATGTGGATGGGTTGAAATCAATGGCCACATAATGTGTTATTAAGTCCTCTAAATCAGTATCATAATCACCCAGCAACGTCTTTATATTGAGTGGTCTCACCTCTGTCTTACATTAATCTGGACTGACTGGCTGTGAAATTGAACCATGTGTGTTTCTGCATCTGAACCATTTTGTCTATTGAAAGGAAAGTGTTTGAATATGTTACACAAGTCCTTTTGTAGGTATTTAATTTATTGAATAATGGATATAAATAATCTTTATCTGCCCCCAGGACAAGTGTTACCAGTACTGGCCAGATCAGGGCTGTTGGACCTATGGGAATGTGAGGGTGGCAGTAGAAGACTTCACTGTCCTCGTGGACTACACCATACGCAAGTTCTGTATACAATATGTAAGTTTCAGGAAATGCTTACGTAGTTATTGTGCTTCATAGAAATTGTAACAATGTTAATAGAAACGTGGGTGGTATTTGTAACTGCATGTTGTATCATGTAAAGTTCACTTCCTTTTTCATTGTAACTAGACTCTACCTCTTTCTGAGTAACCTCTGAAAAATCTTGCTCTAAGGCACAGCAAATATATCCAGATCATTGAGTAATAGCTCTTGCTACTTTGACAATGGTTTTGGTGGAAACTGAGATTCATAAAAAGATTGCCCTGAGGCCAGAACAGTTCTGTTGCATCTTCAAACTTGCCATGCAAGTTATGTTGACACTGTTAACTCTGTTTTTTGTTTCTATGTAGCAAGCCACCGATGCCGCTAAGACTCCCAGACTGGTAACCCAGCTCCACTTCACCAGCTGGCCCGACTTTGGAGTTCCCTTCTCGCCCATCGGCATGCTCAAGTTCCTCAAAAAGGTCAAGGTGGTCAACCCAACCTTCTCTGGACCTATTGTGGTCCACTGCAGGTACCAAAAGAGCTAATTATTATTATAATTACTATTATTATTTTGTTGTTTACTTGGATCTACATGCCTTTGACAGAACATACTTTTAGTGGCTTTAACTATTCAATTTGTTTCTATGGAGATAAATATACTTATGGTGAAATATCCTCTTTGTGTGTCTGCTGGGAAACAAACTGTAAACTATGGCTGGAAACATTTTGTGTGACTATAGCAATACATGTGTTTACAAACACAGATGTTCCTTTGTTTCACTGCTGTTGTCTATTAACATGCAAGTGTCAGCTGAGGATTGCGGTCATTCACTCTGTGGTTTGTATTGTGTCCCTGCAGCGCTGGTGTTGGGCGGACAGGAACCTTCATCGTAATAGATGCAATGATCGACATGATGCATGCAGAGCAGAAAATTGATGTGTTTGGATTTGTCTCCAAGATACGAGAGCAGCGCTCCCAGCTCGTTCAGACGGATGTGAGTTGGAGACGGGACAAGTTCCCACTTGTTTATCATGTCAGCCATATGACACAGCACAAATATTTGTAAAGTTCAAATGTGCCAATGCATAGCGTGTGTGTTCATCTGTTTTTGTGTATTCTTACCCCAGATGCAGTACTCATTCATCTACCAGGCCCTGCTTGAATACTACCTCTATGGAGACACGGAGTTGGACGTGTCATCTCTGGAAGGTCATCTGCACAAACTGCACAACACCTTTGCAGACGGTGACCGGGTCGGCCTAGAGGAAGAGTTTAAGGTAAGACCAATTATTTTACATTCTGGCGCATGAAGGATCACAAATATCAAGCCTATTTTATCTAATATATTTGTACAAAAACCACAACCATGTACAAGAAACTACCTCAACCTAAAGAGCATAGGATTTTTAAAAGTTTTAACTGCTTTCCATCTATAGTCCCTGGCAGTTAGACACGAAAACTAAAAAATACACTACATAATACAATGATATGATAGATTGGAATAGCTCCTTCACAGCCATATCAGCTCCAAGTATATACCAATTAACATGTACCATTACAAAACACTTGTTTGAATGCCCTTGTTGAAAGGTGCTATAAATATAAATGTCCCTTGCCTATATTTATCACTGAAAAAACGTGCTAATACAAGACATTTGTTGTGTTAGAAAACAGCCCAGTGTAACTGTTTTATTTTCCTATTAAATTTGTGCGTAAAAAGGATACTGAACGGTTTGACTTTGTTTGCTTGATTTCTGCCCAGAAATTGACCAACATGCGAATAATGAAGGAGAACATGAGAACGGGGAACCTTCCTGCAAACATGAAGAAGAACAGAGTTCTGCAAATTATTCCATGTAAGAAAGAAGGAAAGTCATAGAACATAAAATGGATTGGATGTCTGTATATATGAACTCATGGCAGATTTTGTCATGGTTATTATTCCACTCTGTATACCTTATTCTCTGTGAACATGTTTATACTATTAAGTTTCTCTATTCTAAAAAAGTCTGTTCCCATTTCAGATGACTTCAACAGAGTTATTCTCTCCATGAGACGAGGCCAGGAGTTCACAGATTACATCAATGCATCTTTCATAGACGTAAGCAGATTGTATTACTGAATGCTTCCCTTGTTGCATCTATATCTTCAGTAGTTCTTAGGTATTGCCATTAGCACACATTACTGGACCTATACGGCCTAAGCTGTGTGTGTTTTACTGTAACTCAGGGCTACAGACAGAAGGACTACTTCATTGCCACCCAGGGCCCTCTTTCACACACAGTAGAGGATTTCTGGAGGATGGTGTGGGAATGGAAATGTCACTCCATTGTCATGCTCACTGAGCTCCAGGAGAGGGAGCAGGTAAGCTGTGATAGCTGATGGCTGCAAGCAAGCTATGATTGATTTCTTCAATAACCACTACAAGACTGCAACATAAACCATCTGTGCTTTGATTTGTTGCTTCTATCACAGAACTGTACTTTTATGCTAGTTCATGTTTGTGCAGTATTTCATAGTTTGAGCCAAAACAACTTTTGAATATTTACATTTCATATATGATGGCGCAGTTGCTGTTAAACTTTTTGCCGGTATTAAACAGACACACCTCTGTTTTTGTCTGTTTTTTTTGCAGGACAAATGTTACCAATACTGGCCCACAGAGGACACAGTCACCTACGGAGATTACACAGTAGAGTTGAAGGGAGACACTTTGTGTGACACCTTCAGCCTACGAGACTTGGTACTCACCTTTGTCCCGGTAAGCAAATTACCTCACACTATCACACAGCTGTTATTGAGCCAGTAACGCCACAATACATTTACTGTTTTACTGTAGCTGGTAGAAGTGGAGCAGGTTTTAAATACTGTATATACAGTTAGGTAGTTCAGTCCAGTTTTTCCCAACCTCGGGTTTGGACCCTCTCCAAAGGGTACCCCATTAATAATCTCATAACCATCAAAGTTTAGACCACCACATTTTTTGTGTTTTCTGTAATCTTTGCATTTTCATGATTGCATAATTTTACCACTTTAAGCCTCAAACTGAAAAAAAGCATTTGAGAAGAAGTCTGTCCTGGAAAATTAGTTATTGTACTACCAGCTCACAAAATATTCTTCCTCCTCCAAATCCTCCAACAGATCTTGCTTCCAAGCAAGAGTCATCACCAGCATTGACTCTAGAATAATGCACATATATTCATTGTAGCAGCAGGAAAGCACAAGATTTCCCTCAAGGTGTTATTTGACCTTCAAAATATTGTCAAAACTTCTTCTTGTCTTAGGACTTATTGTTCTCCTCCTATCTTCTATCCACCAGCTGCGCCTACTCCTTAAACTTCCTGCATATTTCGTTGTTATGCAGACACATTCACTTTCTCAGAACACATTGGTGCACTGGCTCCCCTCCAGGCTAAACTTTTACAGTGAGCTTTCTTGATTCAGATTTCACAATGACTTTGACAATGTAATATTATCACATCTACGTGTGTAACAGGAATTTCCCTCACAAGTCGAAATGTCTCCTTGGTGGAACTAATGATAGGTCATAGCCTACCGCAAACCTTTAACAGTGAAGTAATGTGGTGTGGAGACTATTGTTACATTATTGTGTGAACATTTTGAAAATTAAACTAAATTTAAACTTAAGATAGCATCATGCAAAATTAAATTTAATTAATTTTAACAGCATTTACCTTCTAAAGCTACACAGGATCTAATGTAATTGTCTTACAAAGAACAAGAATGCAAGTGAGTATATAAGACTCTCTCTGCTGCCAGAGGAAATGTGGTGGGCAGGATGTGTTTAGGATTATCAAGTGTGAGCCTCCCATCTCATATATCTAATTAAATTCGACCCACATCACCTCTCAAAGGTTCGGGAGTACATCCCTGCCTCACGGAGCAGCACCCATCAGTCCACCACTCATCTACCGCGCACTTAACCTACACTGACATTGCACCTGCCATTATACGCTTTCATATACTGCTAATAAATCATATTTAAAGGTATTATGATCTCTCGTCTGCCTGTGCATTTCCTCTCAAAGGAGAAGCAGACGAGGGTGATCAGGCACTTCCACTTCCATGGCTGGCCGGAGGTCGGCATCCCAGCCGAGGGGAAAGGCATGATCGACATCATCGCCTCAGTGCAGAGACAGCAGCAGCAGTCTGGGAACCATCCCATCGTCGTACACTGCAGGTAACTTCAAATCCCTCTTTTAGGCACATAATTTTTATGTTGGTATTGTCTACTGAGTTTTGCATAAGCCAGTTTAATAGAATTGGTGTTTGCAAGTCACTGTTCGTGCTTGAATTAATTTCTAAGATTTTTTGTGTTTGTGTGTGCGCTGCAGTGCTGGTGCAGGGCGAACAGGTACATTCATTGCACTGAGCAATATCTTGGAGCGAGTCAAGGCAGAAGGCCTGCTGGACGTGTTCCAAACTGTGAAGAGTTTACGCATGCAGAGGCCTCATATGGTCCAAACTGTGGTAAGTATCAGCAGAAGTGGATCCTAAATAAGTGCTAAAAAAAAGCCCCCATTTCCTGCTTTATCTTGACTGAAATCGATTTTACAAGCTACCAACTAAACCGTTGTTTCTGTTTCCTCGTTCTTTTCACAGGAACAATATGACTTCTGCTACAGGGTGGTACAAGACTTTGTCGACATTTTCTCAGACTATGCCAATTTTAAATGATGAGATTTGCCTTAAACATGGTTTTTAATGTTGTTTTCTAAAGCTGGTTTGTCAGTTTTATGTGTTACTTTAACTTGGTCAAATGATCTATTTTGCTATGCACTTGTCCTACCATTAACTGAAACTCCATCCTCGCTGTAATATACTGTATGTCAGTGGATGAAAATTGTAAATGAAAAAAGTTAGATTAATAATGTATATTTCACATCATGTATGATAATTATTTTGTCATGAAGTGTTGTTCTGAACTTGGTCTCTTATTTCAGTTTTGTTGTATAATACTGTACTTTAAATGTTTATCTAAGTGTTATTTTGGATTGACCACGTAATATTTTTAAAAGTTGTAGTTATTGTAAATGTATTTATGTATTGATGATGACATTCCATTCTTGAGTTTGGAGAACACGACGGGAATGTTAAGACTTTTTTTTATGTAAAAATACAGTCCATTCTTTCATTTATTAGTGACTTCTATCTGAGATTAGAGGCGATATTTAAACTATTTTTCATTGTCCTTAAGCTACATGCCCATCACGAATGTGATACTCTTTCCAATGGAAATATTGTCAGAAAAAGAATAAATCACTTCAGCCATAATGCAGAGAACGTAAAGTTATGCAAAGAGGCCGAGGTGACGATACAAGGATTGATTTCCAATAAGGATTCAGGCAGAAGTTTTATAGTTAGACGTTTCAGAGTCGTGAAAGACCATTAAACTGGTTTTATACCTCAAAAAAAGTGGTATGCAACTGCATTTAACATGGATGTAACATTACTACAGTCTGCCTTTTGTCTGTAGACAGCAAAAAATATTTTGCTAAAATGACTGCACATTAAAAAGCACATATAACGCAGCCTTTTGCCAAGAACCTGCAATATTCAAGAGTATGCTTATTGCTTCATTTATATTCTAGATTAGAAAATTTTCAGAAATCAGTGCCATATGTACATTTTTAAGACATGGAAAAGTAGAGCAACCCTAAGTTGAAGGCCAAGCACTGAAAGGTAATCCTAAGAAAAGTTAAGGTAAGTGTGATCACTGAATGCAGTAGTCAGTATGATATAATGACAACTTGTGTCAGGTGCACAGTTAAGACAGGTATTCAAAGTGTAACATTAGATGAGTCCAAAACCACAATACACAAATGTGGTGCTTCAGTGCCTGCTTAATGCCAGAGCAACAAAAAAAACACCCCATACTATCAATGTTCAGTTACTTTATGTTATAGAATACGTGGGTTTTCACATCAAAATGAGGAACCAGAAGGTTTCATAGAAAGGATCTAGAGGTAGTTTCATACGTAGGAAAGTATCTGAATGTGAAACAACTTTTCTGTGCATTTCTTTGGAGGCAGTAACCCCCATCCATCTGGTACTCCAACATTAAACCAAATATTTGGAATGATTTGACCCGGCTCTAATTTAATCCTCAATGAGATGTGTAATTTTGTTGATGCTGTATGTAAATAGTACATGACAAAGTGCTAACATTGTGAAAGTGGCTGAGCAGCAAGGAACTGTCACGTAATTGGTTATATTTTGTGTTTCATCTGTGGGAGATTTGAAGTGCAGCACAAGGAGAGACTTAACAAAACAACCCGAGTCTACTTTCCTCATGGCTTCATTTCTGTCAATGCTGTCCTTTTAAAAATATTGAGGAGAGTCTATTTAGACTACACCTCTTTGCCTTTGCTCTCTCTGTGGGTGGTCTATCCCCTTTGGATTCTCAATGTCTTTGAAATGCAAGTTGCAATATTAAATTCATTTGAAAATGCTTTGGGGGTCAATGAAAGTTTTCTTCAGAAGTCAGGGCTAGCGTCTGGAAAAAAATAACTATTAGTGCTACTGCAATAGCTTATACCTGTATTTCATTTCAACACATACTGGGTATTGCTCAAGCCACTGCAACTCGATGTGATTCATGTGAGTAATACACTGCATGCACTCTGCTTAACCCTGTATCACTTAATGACATTGTGACCTTAACAGTCAAACAATTTTTTTCTCAGAAAATAGTGAAAAATGCCCAACTTCTCAGAGCTCAAGCTGATGTTTTCAAATGTCTGTTTTGTTTACCAAAGCTGTTGGCTGATTTGCATTGAGAACAGATAATAATTAGTTAGATATACAAATCTTAATATGTAGTTGAGATGAGACCATCAGCTGGATCTTAATGTTCCTCAGAATCATTACTTTAAAAAGTCTGATTCTCATTATTATTACAATTAGTCCTGAGAAAAAAAAATGTATGATTGTCTAATCAATTAATAGACTACTCATTTAATCTATACACTACATTATTTTAGTCTGGATATTCAGGTTCCTATATGAACACTGAGGCAGGTTTGCTGTAATCTTTCCTCCTGTTCACGCTGACATTAATCGATCCTTTCCTAATTCACTTCAGTGTAAATGATATCAGACTTTAGTGTCTCAGTTAGTCAAATTAAGTGGATAAGTTACAATGTTTTTCCCCCAAACAGTGTTTCCTTGTTGAGCTGCAGTGGAAGGATAGAAACAAAGTGAGAACATTTTGTATTAAAAGGGCCAGTGTGTAACATTTAAGGAGCTCTATTGGCAGAAATGGAATAAAATATGTATAGTTATGTTTTCAATAGTGTATAATTAACTGGATATAGGAGTTATGTTTTTGTTACCTTAGAATAAGCCTTATATATCTACAGATACCGCAGTTTGCCTTCTATGGAGTCCATCATGTTGAACCACCATGTTTTTACAGTAGCCCAGAAGGGACAAACCAAACACTAGCTCATTCACATTTTTTATACATTTTGCAGCCACCACATTTTTCCCCTTCGGGCTTGGAAGGGGAGGTTGAAGTGACAGAGTTGCAATCTGTAACTACACCACTAGATGCCACTAAATCCTACACTGAACCTTTAAAAGGTTGTAACTTTAGAGCATATCTACTTGATTTGTGGCTGAAGCCTCATTTACTTTCAGATAAACAAGACTATTTCAGATAAACTGACTATTGTTTTCAAACAGCCATTAAAATTGATGAACCTACCCTTCAAGGTAATTTTGTTTTTTTTTTAACCCACAAAGGAACACAAGACTATAGAAATGTGTGGTTAAATACCAGCAGGAACAGAGAAAAGACAATAATGAATAAGGATGAAAACAGCTAAAGGCGGTTTGGACAAAGAACCACAACTGACTGTGATGCAAAAAAATAGAAAGACCTCAAACAAATCCAAAACATGCACAGAAACAAAGAGGTTCAGTTTCATTATTTCATTCAGACACATTTCCATCCTATTCAATAAAAAAGATACCTTACGCATCATCTTCTGCTGTAAGACTTTCAGAAACACTGGTTTCACTGGTTCTGTGACATAGTTGGAGACATAAAGGCAGATTTCTTGACCTGCGTAAGTACTAGTTTGCGCCAACAGGGGGCAGTGCGCCTCAATCTATATGTAGATGGGGAAATTCTATTCATTTAAGAGAAAATTCTACTGATAATACAATGTGAATTTCTGTAATATACCAGTCAATCATAATGTGCTCATTTCAGTGGCTTTATACTGACCACCAAAGAGCGAGACTGAGTGAAGATGTCAAACAGAGACAAATGCTGAAGCTGCTCTATAGACGGAGAATGATGATACAACTCCTACATGTCAGCATGATGAAACTGATTAAGATTATAGATATAGAACCATAAAAGCTTCGGTAAAAGTCTCAATCTCACTAGATCGCTTCACTGTTTTAAATGGTTCAAATCAATTATCATTATTTAAAAGCAAGTTCTTACAACATATTTGGATGATAATTCCTTGTTTAGTACTATTCTTAACTGTCTCAGACAAGAGACAAGACAACAGACAAGACAAGACACATGTTGAATCCAAATCAACAGTTTCACATCCCCATAAATTCAAAGCATTGTTTTCCGGTAAACAGTTCTAAGCAACAAAATCAGACAATTCATCATTACAAGACAAGCAAGAAAGTTCCTCTTTCACGGTGACAAGGTACATAAACAAAAGAAAAGAAAAGAAATGAAGAGAATATCTTCTATTTACAAATAGAAATGTGTGAATAAAGCTTTTATTCAAGTGATTGTCACCAGTCAACAGGGAGGAGTAAATTTAACCTATTTTGCCAAACAATCATGTTTCTTATCTCGCAGAAAAATCCAAGTGACAAAAAGCCTCTTTGTTGACAATTTCCATTTCCTCTGAGACCCAGTGCCATGGTAACACTCCTCAGCGGGTGGGGCTGTAGCCCAAAAAAAGGTCAGCATGAGTGAAGAGGTCATATGAATTATGTATTAACCCTAACTGACTCTCTTATTTTGATTGACCCCTAACTAATTATATTTGGTCTTTCACAAGGCTTCCCCTTTCCCTTCTAATATAATATGGAACACGAGCCATTTATCGGCATGGTGGCCTCCCCTGTGACCCCTCTGCTGAAATGCTTTCATGTGTGGCTTCGGAAACTAATTTCTGATTAGAAGTTTCTTCACTCGTTCTGTCACTTTTTCCCAAACATGCTCACATTCCTTTCACTGTCCCCTAAACGGAACAAGAATTCAAACCACAAATGCAGAGGAATTAAGTATTTGGGACTATACAAACATGTTATATTGTCATATGGAATCCATCTCATGCATTTGTAAAGAAATTCTGAAACATGTATTTGAATAATGTTGGCTTATTTAGAGCAGTGTGCCAGAGATGATCACTTTCATTCACATCTAAACCATGATCAGCAAAACGTAAAAAACAGAAGTATTTCAAATGTGCATTTTAAGCAATCAAGACTTTAAAGTGTTCATTTTAAAGTGTGCCACATGCAGATAATTGGTACTACACAAGAGATAAGAAATAGTTTTTTTCTGAAACATGACCACAACCATGCTAGCAGCTCTGTAAGACTGCTGACAGCATAACAATGGTTTTGGTTAAATGTTAACATCAGCATGCTAATATGCTCACACGGACAATGCTAAAGTGATTAGTAGGTATAATGTTTACCATGTTCACCATCTTAGTTTTGCATGTCAGCATGCTAGAATTTGCTGACATTAAACAAAAAGTACAGCTGAGGTTGATGGGAATGTAATTAGTTTTGTAGGTATTTAGTCATAAAATAAAGTATTGGACAAACTGAGTTTTTGACCTGATGATGGTGCTAGATATGAAGTCAGGGTATGCCCAAAGTCACTAGGATTCATCCTATGATGACAATGAATGTCTCTTCCAAGTTTCATGGCCGTCCATCCAATAGTTGTTGAGATATTTCCGTCTAGACCAAAGTAGTAGACCAACTGACCATCCACAGAGGCATAAAATAGGGCTAAAAACCCAAAGTGATTCTGTATCTGCGAAAAGCAGAGAAAAAAAGGAAATAGAAGTGTCTATGTGTTTATGCTACAAAATTGTGGTTTCTAAGATCTCAATCTAACAGTGTTAGCATGCTCTTTCTCTTGCTTCTGTGTGGTTGTGGCTGATGAAAAGAAACAGGCACAGGGTAGAACATAGAGGTTGTACCATTACGATCCTACGAATGAACTGGAGATCATGTCTGTCTGTCTGTCTGTCCATCTGTTGTCTGTTTCACATCTCTGAGTCACTGGCTGGATAATGACTTGTTGTTAAATGTGTTCTCTCACCGTCTCTTCCGCTTTCTGTCTCTCTTTCACAGTGCAGCATCTTGCTTCAGTAAAAACATTCTCAACAAGAGCTTCAAGTCTCACGATAATTCAATCAGACAGCTCTTACTGGGATGTTAATGTGATGCAATGCCCCCAAAAATGCATTACAAGTGTTATTCTATTCCTCCCTTGTTCCATCAGCCTAATATGGTTTTCAAGGTGCTTTTTCAGGAAATTCAGTGGAAGCACAGATGAACCAACTGCTTGGTTTGGACCAAAAATATATCAAAACCTAATGTGGATGGAATGATAATAAAATCATAGCTGGTATCCATGTAATTTTTTAAATATGTTGTGAACCTGCTTAATTAAATACTGCTTAAAGTATATAGCATCTTTGTTATTGTGAACAAATTTAATAAGAGGACCAAAGATGACAATGTATCTGTCCATCTCTTAGCACTTTTCAAATTCTTTACCCTATCTGCGGCTCTAAGCAACAAGCCCATTGATTGACTGATTGAGTGATTGAAGATGTAAATCTTTAAAACGGCGACAAAAACATTTAAAATGTTTCAATGTAATATCATGTAATTTCTAAAATGACTGGGCACTGCCGTTTTTAGCATGACTGGTGCATTTGATGGGAATTATTTCCAGCTGTGGATTTGGTGTGCTAGTGAGTATTTACATTAGCAGGCAGGTGAATCTGGGATCTACAACAAGAAAATAAAAATCATAATGAAGGAATGTGTCATTCAGTGCTATGGTGTGGCTCATTGATGTGTTAATGTTTTTTGGGGGCAGACTCAGAAATGACAGTAGTGTTGTTTGGTGTCAAAGGCATGCATTTGTTTTTGTTGTGTGCAGTATGTATGGGTTCTGACATATTTTTGCAAAGCAATGTGACATTTAGGATAAAAAATAAAATAAATATGCTGTTGACCAACTTGATGACAATTCAGTGTAATAGTTTTCAGCATAACTATTAGTTGGGACACCACAATGTTTCTGATATAAAGTTACCAAGGGAGGAAGTAGGCCACAGTTAAAATATGATATAATGCACACATAATTGTTTCAAATCAAGTAAACAGAACACATACTGGCATCTGTTATAGTTTGCATTAAAACCTAACTGGAAAACATCCAATTACAACAGAATAGTTGCTTGAGGACAGTATTTTAATAATGAAAGGGAAGTCATTTATAGGCCTACAATCACTAATCACAGAGTTTGTTTCAATAATGTATTGCCTTGTTAACATTGTTGATGAAGTTAATTGCTTTAATGAAGCCCAATAAAAGAAGAAGGAATCAAAACACATCAAAAATAATTAACAAAAGGGCTCCAAACTACATAACAAATTATTTCACATATGTCAGAGAGAGAGACGGCTGCATAACAAGCTGCATACCAAAATATTGCATAGCTGATCTTAGTCTGGTTAGATTCCACACAATGAGTGGCATTTTAGATAATGAGGAGAATGGGACAGTTTGCCTGTTGATGTTAAGTGCATTGCCCATCCATCAAAGTCAAATTTGGATTTGGATTTTTGGCTAATGTTTTTTTGTTCTATTCTTTAGCTTGCTAATATTCATTGTTGCCATAATCCCATGAATTGTTTCTGCCATGTGAATCGTATCCATGTGATGTTCTTGCGGATTATATCTCAAAGACAATGTAAATGGTGTTGTCTTTGGCAACCAAGCTGAAATCTTGCTTTTTATTGTCAGAAAAAATAAAGCCAAAATAAACCATACTGGCAAACTTCCCCTAAGAACTACCCCTAGTGGTAATGCATGATCAGAGTGCTTACTGTCCCTCCTAGAGAGTGCCTTGTGCATCTGGGTTACCACGAAGTCAGAGGTCTCTGACCAGAGGGAGGAATTAGGGAAAAAAAGGAGTGAGCGTCTGTGATGTATGTGTCATAAAGGCTTTAAAAAAAACTCACAGTAACAGCAAAGATGCTTTATGAACACCCCAGTCCAGCTGTCTCCTCGCTCAAGCAGTTTTGTTTTGAATTGTCATTCCTGACTGATTTGAGAAGTGGTATGTACGGTAAAAGTCAATCAATTTCAACCACCGCAGAATGACCTTCAATGTGCTTTTTAAATAATTGTGTTCAGGTTTGCCCCTATTTTCTGAGTGGAAGAAGTGGTGGTGTGAAGAAACCACATTCCCCACTAACTGGACTGTAATAAACAGTGGGGATCCATCATATTTCAGTTTATGAACATCTAACACCATTTTGTTGTTTTTGAAAAGAAATACAAATGCTTGTTTTATACCACTGGCCAACGCCACCACCAGAGTTTGACTGATGGCACTACTATTGTTGCTACAGAAAGGTTTATGGTAGCCTACTCAGTTTATAACATAAAAAAAACCTCTGTTAGTTAATAAAACCGGAAATAGAATATTCCCTGACCATGCAGCTTGTTGACATCTGTTATTAGAGTGACAATATATATGAACTGAATTATGTACAGGGTTCCTTTCTAAGAGGTCAGCACAGATTAACTAAAGACACTAAACATGAAATATTGTTATTATGGTTGTAATTCATTAACCAACCGCTCTTTAACTAAAAGCCTACTGGGCGCCAGTCAGAGAGAGAGGATGTAGAATTAAAAGTTTGATTTATTGATTGCCCTGTTTCAGGGCTGCTGGAATATGTGCTCCAATAAATATCATGAACCCTGCCTGGTGCCTCTTAGTTCCTTTCTTCTCCTTGTTTGTCCGTTCTCCTTCTTATTGTTCTGAGACACTGTTAGATGTTGCGTCATTAGGCCATTTGTACAATGAGGAAACAGTTGCAGTTCTTACACATTCTTCTTGCAACAGTTCCAGCAAGTTGATGTTATTTCTGAAAACATTCTTCCCTTTTCGTGTTTCAATGTCAGCTTAAATCATCCCAAGGAGTGCGGACAAACTTATATAACATCAAGACCCACAAGAACTCAATATGGTAGACATCTATCAAACCGTAATCGGATTATCTTTCTGTTTGTTGAAGGATGAAAGGGTGCAAGCACTTGCCAACACAAATGTTAGGAAATTAAGAAATGATTCCTGAGTCTCATGAAAACACATAAAAGCATTGAGCAAGGACGCAAGTGATTTGGAGTGATCAATGATTATTTTCTGTGTGATCTGTGATGAGGTCTGTGAGAGGAACATAATGGTGCTTTTATTCAAAGTGCTCAAAGCATCAAAAAGGAATAGTTTGACAAATTGCTTTCCTTTCAAGAATTAGATGAGAAGAACGATACCACCCTCATGCCAGTTGTCTTAGCTTAGCATAAAGACTGAAAGCAGCCAGCCTGGTAACACCTCTGAAACTCACAAATTAATAGGTTATGTCTTATATGTTTAATTCATAAAAAATCCAAAGTGTAAAAATGCATTGTAAATAGCTGTTTTACATGTGGCAAGAATAACCCGGCACATAACCTTGCTATAAAATTTAACTTGACCTTTTCACACCTTTTCCTTTTACACGGGTATGGTAAGGACTTAATATAATGAGATATACAATGTCTGTCTTATGCTAAGCTAAGCTAAGTAGCGGTAATAATATTTATTGTACAGATATGAGAGTGGAATTGATCTTCTCATCTAACTCTCTGCAACAAAGTGATCAAACATATTTCCCAAAATGTCAAACTATTCTTTTAATTGACCAGATGGGCACTTATAGGAGATGGAGCAATTAAAGGGCACTCTAGCGGACTAGAGGTGCAATCGTGCAGACCAGTAGGATCAGAAGGGCATTTGGACCAACCACACCAGCACTTAGGAGACACTAGTGATGTACTTAGACCGAGCAGTAGGACTTTTGGACCAACTAGAGGGGTACGAGGGGGTAATTAGCACGGTTTTAGTACTTGAGATCCACTTTTTGAACGTCTGGTTCATTTCTCGGAATCGACCGCATTTTTATTACATCTTGTCTCTTTTATTTTAAGACCACATCTCAGAAGATATCAATAAATTGCCTGTGATTCATCTGATTTATTTGTTGCCATTTTTATTGTGGTTGGATGTCAAACTTCCTGCAAATGCAACCAATAACAGCCAAATGTTGCTACCTAAGCCACAAAGAGTTCATCTGCAAAACAGTTACATTAGCAATCGGCCTTTGTACCAGAACACCTCAGAAATCACCGAAAGAGATTTTGTGAATATTAGCTATATATATTAGTTACCTACTTAGGCTACTGTATGTTTCAGGGCGCTAGTTCGCTTGTCAGCTATTTGTCACCTACCTACATATGCAAGCTATCTAATTTCTATTTCTTCTTAATTCTAATTCTAAGTGTTAACTCTGTGATAGATTGAGGACACAGGACATGTGATGAACTGTTGTTCCTAAATTATGTTTTTGCTTGTTGAATTTCTCACAGTACATTTATACACAAATATATATGGCATTAAAATAGGTGTTTTTATGGGAATATGGATCTTTCAGATCAATTTAGGGAGTGCTTAGGGTTTGCATGTTCAACATTTTATTGTAAGTGTGTCATGCAGTCTGTCACTGGTCTAGTCTTGAGACCAGTGACTTAAGACTCAGTCTCACCCTGCCTTGGTCTTGTCTCGGCCTCAATACACCCTGGTCTTGGTCATAAGTTAGTTTTGGTTTAGATAGTCTTAATTACAACACTGGTACTTAGACTCCGCACTGCAGAGGCAGTAACCCCCCCTCCTGCCTGCTCACTGTGCACACCACTGGATAGATAGATATTTACCGTGACTAATGATGATTTTCATATTTAGTGACAGACTGATGGAGCGTTTACAGATTCAAGGCGAATGATGGGACAATACTGCCATCTTGAAGGAAATATTCTGCATGTAATTTAGATTATCATTAAGTGAGGATTAATGTTGTCATCATAATATGTGCTTTTTTTTCTATAATTACACGAAATACTGGGAGTGGTCCAAGCAGAATAATACCTCTGTCTGCGGTCCCACCATAAAAACAATACAAAACAAAGCATTCCCCAGATACCACTTGTACTGATTGGGTTATACATATTAGCATGCATACTGATCACACCCATATATTAACTGTTTCCTGCTGTGGCCAATTTTTTCTCATACACATATCGGTGCTGAGGAGTGCTGGTTTATTGTTGTGGGTTAAGTGTAGCCTTGTGTGTCAATTTGAACTCGACTCCCCCTGTGACCACGGCTCAAAACAGACTGAGCTTTGTTATTTAGCCTTGGTAAAAGTGTGTAACAAGCACACACACACACACACACACACACAGACACAGGTAGCAGTGTCCGTGCCATGGCCCTGCACTCAAGGTTTCTTTATCAGCCTAAACTGGAATTCACATGCTACTCTGTATGAAGAAATCTTACATAATGCCTCTTAGAGTTAACTTTACAGGCTCTGTATTTGATGTTAAAGACTTCACTAGATCCATTAAGGCACCATTTACTTTCCACAGTTAAGACAACAAGGGCACCAGGTATCAGGGATTTAAGCAGGAGACTGTGTTCACCAGCTGCCTTTTCTCTAAAATCCCTCCAGCTTCAGCTTCAGCTCCTATCCAGATCTAACAGTGCTTTCATGTTTGACCCACTTTTTCAAGACAGAGAAAATGACAAAAAGAAATACAGGCAGAAGGAAAAATGATGAAAAACACACCGGTGGAAGAGAGCGGGAGAGTTAAGGCAGAGAGACAGATTAAGATGGAGATGCAGTAAGTGGGCAAAGGCAGGGAAAATGAATGAAAGAGTGGCAGCGGCAAAGAAAATGAAAAAGGTGTAAAGAGAGAGAGGAAAAGAAAGGGGTAAACAGAAGGCAAAGCTAAAGGCGCCTGGGAAGAAGGGGAGTGGGCTGAGCATGAGGGAGGAGGGAAGCTCTGCTTCTCCTAATAAAGCGAGTGTATGTGAAAGGAGGTGCTGAAAAACGATAGACGAAGCAGAGAGCTGTTTAGCCAGACGAGGGGAAGGACGAGGAGGAGAGTGAGAAGGATACACGGAGAGAGGCCAACAGAGATTTAGAAACCGAGAGGCTAGGAGAGAAAGAGGTGAGGAGAGACGGGTGACAGAAGGATGAAGGAACAGGCAAAGGAATAGACAAGAGCATTGTGTCTGCTGCCTGGGAGGAACCCATTTGGCAGCAAGAGGTAGGGGGTACTGCTGTCATGGACTGGCAGCCACAGACACAAAAACGCATTTTCATGCACACACAAGAACAGCGCAATCTTCCCCGTTAACCCAGGTGATCAGCAGTAAGAGTTGTACCGAGAGTACCATAGGGTACAGCGAAATGTTAGAGTATAGTGGTGATGTGTTCTCTTCCAACGTGTGTGACTTGCTTTATCTGCATGTGCAAGTGGGTTACAGGTACGGCAGGTGGACTTTTCCATAGCATGGTGTGAGTGTGGCGTACGCGGCACTAAGCGCGGTGTTGTTTGTGTGTCGTGTGTATTGTATGTAGAACACTAACAGGGCATTTGAGTCCGTAGGAGCTCTCGTTGTGCAGGATACAGACTGCTGCACACTTACAGATAGTCATTTCAAGACTCATGTGAGGCTTATGTGAATTTATATTGGTTTCTGCAAAATGATGTGACGGTGGCAAGGGCGTTATCTGACTAAATGAAATGCAAGGTTAATGGAGGTGTTAAAGGTTCATTAATGACAATATTTTTTATGAGATTGTACGGAGACTCAACAACCAACTTACAGCGTTTACTGTGTTCAGCAATTATGTTCATCCAGTATAACGCTGAATGAGTTACTGTATTTGGAGTTTTCAAGTGAGCCCAGAATATCATTTGCACTATATGGTTTGTTTTAACTAATAGGCAGTGTGAATTCACAGAACGGTTCAGTCGCAAAGATTTTATAATGTTGAAAAGCAAAGATCAAAAATCCCAGGATACGCTCGCCGGGGAAGGAGGATACCTTCTTTCTTCTGGAATCCTGGAGACAATTGAACCATAACTTTGTTTGCCTCTGGGTTTGTTTGTGTGCAGTGTGGAGCGGGGTGACGGGTGATTGAGCTCAATCAGTCCAAGTATTGTTTGCACAATCGATTGCTTCTATACGGTGGGGGTGTAGGGGGTGTGTGAGAGCGGAAGTTGGAATGTGCGAAAATGCTTCAAGGAGGCGAGAGTGAAGAAAATGTATTGCAGATAAGTCAGAATGAGCTGCGGTTGATTGTGGTGTACAGACTGAGAAGATAAGCGCGAGGGGGCGCGGTCTCCAGGTGATTCGAGAGAAGGCGTGCTAGCGCTCAGAGGGCGGGAGGCGGTAAACGCAGAAGCGAGAGAGAAGCGCGGAGTGGTCGGCATGCAGGACGCGGGGTGAGGGCGCGTTATGCAGTATGACGGTTGAAGAGGGTATCGCCAAAAGAGAGGAGATGTGAAGGCGAACAGCTAAGGGTGGGGTGTTCGTGATGGGGATACCTGGGGTGTGCGGGGCGCGCGTGCCCTGGCGAGGAAAGAATAGAGAAAAAGAGAGAGAGAAAAAAACAAAAAAAAAAAAAAAAAAAAAAGAAAAAAAAAAAGAAAACAAAAATGCTGGTGATGTCCAGATAAGGCTCTAAATCTCCACGTAGATGAAAATAAACACCAAGTCACCACTGAAGGAAGAATAATAGCTTTGTAGCTATTATTTCCCTCTGACCCAGGATGTTCGGCAAGATCCTTTAGAATGAAACTGCAACTGTTTTTTTTTTCTCTGCTGAAGGTCAGGGTAGACCAGTCCAGCCCAGGGTTAGCGTCAGTGTGTCCCATAGGCGAGGTCAGACTGGACTGAACACCAGTGAGAACAGACCAACTTCCCTGTGGCAGACAGAGATGCTTCCTCTCATTTCTCATCATATGACACCGCCAGAGGTTCCTTTTTTACAGGATGCAGTAGACAATGTTATTTCACAATGGTCCTTTAATTGTAAAAAGTTGAAGCAAGAAACCCAGTGACAACTTAAGGACACTGTGTTCAGAGGCACAATGGTGTGTGGTGCGTGGGGATGATGAATGTGTTTCCCCATGAGGAGGTTATGTGGATTTTTGTTTGTGTATGTGCATGTGTGTTAAGCTAAAGAGTAAAATTACATAATTTACTCAAGGACATAATTGACTACATAAATTCCAGTTTACCAAATACAGTCTGCACTTCATATCCATCCTCAGAGCAGGCCTTCAGGTTTGAGTGTATAAGCAACTCGGCATGTCACAAGAACAGGTTTTTCGGAAACAAGTTGATGCCAATATTCTGACCTGATAGGGGCAGCATGTACGCATACAAGTGTTCTAGTATGCTGTTTAATGCCAGTGGAAGAAAAATGCCTCTGAGCACAGAAGAACAACTCGATATCCTTATCCAGAAATACACATTACCATTATTTTTGTTTGAGATAGCTGGTATTGCTGTGTAGCACACTATGTTCAAAACGCTAAAGGGTAACGCACTTAAGTAATGGGTTAAAGTAATATAACCATAGCTCGCAGGAGTAGGCTACCATCTTTATCGTTAAATAAATATTTCCAGACTAATGGTCCGTCACCATGTCAGTAAATTTAAACATCTGCTTGAGTTCAAAGTATATTCAGAGTTCAGCAGCAGAAATCTCGTTGGCACTTCATTACCTTCCAGACATGGACAACATGCTGCCCTGATTTGCATTAAGCTTAGTGAATATCCCCCTCAGTGTCAGTGTTTGTCCTAGAAGCTCAGAAGAGTTTTTATTTCAGGTGGTAAAGCAAAATAATGATTTTTGGGATATTTCTTGGAGACAAACCATGGAATTTCACTTGTATTGGTATTGACTACTAAATTTCAGGTATCGTAGCATGCCTATAAAGCAACTTAATAGACAAGTACAATTTTGAGGTACTGGTTCTTTACAGTAGTAGTTTTGTACTGAGATGTTTCATTGCACAGTTATCCAACAGCTGTAGTTTGTAGGCTCTCTAATTTTGTCTTCCCTTCATCGGAACATTGGAACAATGAGTATTTTAACTTTGGATACTTTTAGCTGATTCTTGTTTACATGTCTTACAAGGTATTTCTCTGTAAATTAGTATTTTTCTACCGTGGTATTGCTAATTTTACCTAATTAAAGGATTTAAACACTTGTTTTCCACCGGTGTTAGGCAAGTTGTGGTCACTGCGCCTATGTGACACATTACCTCTACAATGTTCGTGCATGTGTGGCCTAGGCTTATGACTTGTTAGAGCCTAACCACGAAAGCAGCACAACAAATTAAGGACCTGCCTTGGAGGGACGTTATTGTCTCGTCTTCCATCATTATGGAACCACACAGTCGATCCCCAACTGTGACACCCATTGACTCATCCCTGCGCACAAAGTAAAACCCCTCTCAGTGTCTGATGAGCCAAAACATTTTCCTTCCTCTATTTCTCTTTCTCTTCCTCTCTTGTATTGTAACGCAGGAGAGAGTTTCAGATCAACAGGGGTGGATACAGTCATATGACAGGTCCTTATCAAACAAGGAGCAGCCTGGATTTCAACTAAGTGCCAGTATAAACTTTATAGTTGTGAGCTTCTTTGTGTGATGTCAGCACATTAGGCCAACCTATGAACTGTGTATCTTGACCTTTATGTATGTGTGTTTGGGCCGATTTTTATCTCACTTAAGCTACTTTAGAATCCGGACTTAAATTTAAAAACACATTTAGGGTTAGGTTTAGGTAAACATTACGATCAGTGAGGATACAATTCAAGTTTAGGGATTAGGGAATTAATGTAGTCAACAGTCATCTAGATGCAAAATGAATGTGTGTGTAAAAATGGCTTTGCGCTGTGAATGTTATTTTATGTGTCACAGTTGTTGATAATTGTTTTATAGGTGAATCTCGACAGTGCTTTTTCAAAACTTCCTGCTTCCTTTCAAGTACAAGTTAGTTCAAGTTTAAGTCCTCTTAGAATTCTTACAATATTTGCATTAAACTCCCAAAAAAAGGACTCAAAGACATAAGTGATAGCAGATGTTATGTTTTCCGCTTTCTTTTTTCCATGCCCTCTGTTTCCCACAAATCTGTCTGTCCTCATGCTGTAGAGTTTGAACCGTATCACCATGGCCTCACTTTAACACTATATTTGTGTTTAAAGAAGGGTTGGAAATGGAAACATTGTGTTGTGAGATGCGATCGTGCTGTGTTTGTCTTGACGTGTATCTACCAAAGTGATGTGGATTAGGCCTATGTGTTTTGCTGAGGGCAGTTTTGGAAAACTGACCACATTTAGGTTGATCCCCTCTTCTTTTGTTAGAAGGTTAAGACTTGATTTCAGGTTTAAGATTAGATTAGGCTTTGGATGGTTCAAGGGTTGGGGTTAGGTATGTAGATGTGATCAAGAGGGAATGCAAATGTCATTAAAATTCCTCACAAGTACAAATGTTCAAACCTGTACTTTTGTGTGGCCTAAGAGCTGTTTCAGTCTGTGTTGATGTTCCGAGAGAGTTCCCTTTATGATCTCATCCACTTAATTTGCTGCTCGGGTAAGCCCTTTCTTGTGTCTCAACATGTGTGTGTTTGTGACTTTGTGTCTTTATCTGTCTAGTCTGCAAGTGATTACACATAATGTAATAGCCTTTCCCTGCTTTAATCTGAAAGCACATTTTTTGAGTTTAAAATTAAACTTAACTGTAACTAAGGAAGGGTGAGGTTCTGGTCAATGCAGGGCACATTTACAGCTTTATTTTAACCACTTCCCTCGCTGACTTTGATTTGTACTATAATAAAGCAGGAGTTTTGTAATTGGAGCCAGCTCTCATTAATAGAGACATCCATTAATGCTAAGGCGAGTGGTTGACTTCACCAGCAGACATATCATAGATGTTCTCATGCATTTTAGATGTGCTAGACAAACAGCCATAGTAATGACCACATAATTCAAGGCGTGTGAAGATGTTGTAAAACAAGTAAGCATATGTGGCAATCACATGTGGTTTCATTCTCGCTTCAATGTGGCTGCAAGCCTTTGAGGAAAGGTTTGATGAATCCCATAATCCCACTGAAGGGGAGGGTGAAACGAAGAATTTGCGATCTGTAACTACACTGCTAGATGCCACTAAAGCCTACACATTGGTGTTTTAGTTCACAGCAACTTTTTATGAAGTAGTTTTTTTTATAATAGTTTTGTTGAATTTGAAAGAATTTCGGTCCAGTTTAAACTCACATTTTGAGAAAATTTGTGTCAATTTTGTTTAGATAATTCACTTCGTGCAGGATGTTTGTTAGTATAGAAATATTTGAAACATTGTTCAGATGATCGGCCACAATGCATCCTCCCTACACAGTAACTACACTTTTATTGCAAGTTTTGCTCTTTTAGCTGTTTCATCAAGTGGTCACAAAAGAGGACATGCCTTAACAAGACACTAAGACTTAAAAAGAAGAATGTTTTGGGGAATGTTTGTCTTATAGTCAGGTATCTCAACTTGACAATAAACCCTAGTTGTCTCTTTCTCATCTTAGCACAGCTCCACCAAGGCTTCCTCGGCTTTGCCAAGATTTGATTCCATTATCTTAAAGTAAGACAAAGCTGTAAAATTAGTAACAGACTTTCAGAAACCTTAGGGTAACATAACATGTTTTTGTATATTTTTTTTACATTTATGCTTATTAGCCAGGTGTCAGAGGGTCAGTCATGTGGACAGTCACATTTGTGCCTAAAGCAATAAAAGACCTGTCACATGCATGTCTAGCTCTCCTCCTTTCATACTTCCAATTTTTACATTTTTACATTTCTGCTTCAAATATTTTATCAGTGCTTTAACGTTAGTATACAAGCACAGAGATACATAGGCCTAAATGTAATTTGTTATTTCAGCAATCTGACAACTGCATTATTGCATTTGCTGCTAACACATTGTCATTATGGGCATGGTTTATAGGGGCGTGTCTTGTACAGGAGTAGTTTGTAGCGTCTGCAAGGCCACAGCTGGACCCTTCTCGCCTTAACTACCTTCTCATGTGACACAAGAGTTCAGAGAGCACCTTTAAGGCCAACTGCTGCAGAGTAAGAGACTGAAAAGGAAACAGGAAGGAGGAAAGTGACACTTGAAATTATTGTCCTCATTTGGAACCGTAAAGTTTCCATTTTGAAAGAATGTTTTACAGTTTTGGGTCGTTTTGAAGCGTTGTCTCGAGTGAGGCAGTTGTTTTTGATGGTATGGAAGTTTCAAATAAATATGGAAATATGGTTATTTTATCATTTCTTAATTGAATTTACAGAAAAATGTAATAATAATATATTTATTTGATATAGTGCTTCAAAAAAGGTACTCAAAGGTTCTTTACATGGTAACAAAATACAATAGCAGAAACAGCAAAGGCAATTAAAAAACTACTATAACAACTACACTAAACAGGAAAACTAAAACAGCATAAAAAACAAAACAAAAACAAAAAATAAAACAGCTGAAGCAATAAAAAGGAAAGAAGGGGGATAGATCATAGATTGAAAGCAGGTGTTTGGGGAGAGAATTCCAGAGGCAGGGGGTAGTATCTGGTTCAGACAGTGCCTTGGTTATATTTTAAAAGAAGAAAAATAGGCATGAACTTTGGTTGCTTGCTTAGAACTGACATGGTCAAACAATTACAGGATCATTGGTGGTGGCTGCATGTATGTGTGCCTGTCTGTTTCCTTAACGTTTAGAGGCTTTGGGTCAGATCTCTCCATGGGGGAAGGTAAGAGAGTGATAGGTGAGATAAAAAATGACATCAATAGTTCTCCCGTGCAATGTATAAATGTGTGTGTATCTGCAAGAGAGGGAAAGAGAATGGATCAAAACATTTGCAGGCAGGTCATGTCCTGCATCTGCACACACACAAAGACACACACAAAGACACACAAAGAACTACACACAACGCCCACAAACCACACACACACACACACACACACACACTGCAGCTTTCCAGCAATCCCTGTTCTTCAAACATACACACATGCAGACACACACACCGCCTCAGAGAAAAGCAGGGATTCCAATCCGTCACAGAGATGA
>NW_023339651.1:6815774-6815954 GCF_004916995.1 Morone saxatilis | reverse complement strand
CACACACACACACACAGCTCTATTGTAATACTCTGTCCGGCCACAACGGAAAAAACTCTTCTCATCTTATCACTCTGCTACCTCCCTTTGTCCATTTTCTCCTCTTCCTGTCCACCCATATTTTCCTCTCCTATTCACTTCCACTCTTTTTTACTATCCCCTCCCTCTCTCCTCTCTCTC
>NW_023339651.1:6808168-6815744 GCF_004916995.1 Morone saxatilis | reverse complement strand
TCTCTCTCTCTTTCTCTCTCCCTGTCCTTCTCCCTCTCTCAGTGGTAAGTTCACTGAAGTAGACAACAGAGGTAAGTACTCTCTTCCCCTCTCTGTTTGCCATTGGCTTACTGTTTTACTGTGCTGTCAGTTCCAGTGTATTTTCCCACAGTAGACAAAGGTCAGGTTTACTATTACTGATGCAAAAGCTGTGCGTGTGTTTGTGCCTTTCTTCGTTCTCTTGAAATCTGCATTGTACTGTACAATCAGGTCAGTTTCTACAATGTGTCTGTGTGCTTTGCCAGCTGTCATGTGCACATAGATAGTGTCTGCCAGTTTACTTACCCTGGCAATAAGCAAACAACTATGTGTGTGTGTTCTTAACAATTCAATTGTTATCTTGTTCATCACTCTTTTCTATCACAATAGCCTTGTGAATACAGACAGCCTGTTAGACCCTTTTTTGTCTCTGTATAAACTGTGGATGTATAAACTCATATTATCGACAATGGCATCAGTGTGTACTTGCGCGCGTGCGTGCGTGTTTCCAATCCCATTATAAACAATGGAAACACAGTGAGTACTTAGGAAGGAATACAAAAACCAAACAAAGCAGCAGCAGACCATATATATTCAAGATTAAAATAATACCTGCAACAGGAAGTTAAAATTATTAATGACTCTTGGTTAACACTGACTCCTTGCTATGAAATATACAAGTTATCTTTTTTGATTGAAGCCAACTATTCTCTTGTTTTGTACAAAACACCACAGCTGTTTCCACAATAATGAGTGTGAAACTGGTTTCTCTTCAATCATTCTCCAAAGGGTAAATCTTGTTGATCTTTCAGCATTAGCTAAGTACTTCGGTGGAATACCCTTTCAAACGTGCTGTGGCTGAAATAACAACCAACCTAGAATCAATGAACAGCTTGGCTCAAGTTCAGACACACCGAATCAGAAATCCATCTGTAGTCCTTGGTTACAAAACAACACAATTAAATACTTTCCGTAACCCCCGGACGGACTCCCTCTCCTACATACAAACACACATGCTGTGACATCACTCACATCTGGATGCAAGATTGGCTAACACACCCCCTTCCTTCCTCTTTCCAATGTGGCCCCATCTTCCCCTTTCTACCCTCTCGCTTCTCCTTCCTGTCTGTCTGTCTTTCCGCCCCCGCTCTCAGAGATGAAAGAGAAGAACCCCTGGCACACGCCTGTGACCATCATCATCACTGTGATTGGTGTCATAGCGATTGTTGCCTTGGTGACAGTAGCAGTTTTGCAGAACAGGCCCCTCCTCCAAAAGTACAAGGTATGGTAGAGGAAAATGCTAAAATGTTGTAGCCTGTTCCCTGTGTGGGAGCCCCCTGTATTACAGTGGGATCTCTCCACAGTCCACAAGCCAAATATGGTCTCTTGTCAGTGTGACCTCAACCTGTGCTACTGGTTCTAGAAATCCACTACCAAATAAGGCCAGTGGATGTTGATAAGAATATTAAAACATCTGTCCTTTTTTGTCACAAATGCAGCCCCATTTGGAGTCTCACGGATATCATTCATTACAGGTCATTACAGCGTCTAGGGTGCTGTTTTACTAAGTAGTATGAGCACTAAACCAATATTCTTCTGTAAGCACAGATACAAGTATTGCTGATATAGTTTTGGGAAGTTTATCCGTGGGCTATACAATCATTACAATGAATGTTTAAACAGTATGCCTGGATGGAACTCATCCAGAGTTTATGTCTCTGAGCGATGAACTGGAATTACTCCTTCTGTCCCCACTCCAGTATGGGATTGTGCTGGACGCTGGTTCCTCCCACACAGCTCTATATATCTATGAGTGGCCAGCAGAGAAGGATAACAACACTGGAAGAGTTGAACAGACGCATTCCTGCAAAGTAAAAGGTATATGCTGCACAGTGCATCACACACTTAGTCCTCACATTCACATGTACAACCACTAATGCATTCTAATGTAAACTGATAGGACGCGCAGTTATAAGTTTATATAAACATGCACATAATTTATGTATTCCACTTGCACTAAAGGTTATTAAATATCCCAATTTTACAACACTAGATTATGGTTAAGTTCAAAACACAAAATAATGGATTCATTTATGGTCAATAACTCTTTCATGCATCGATTCACTAATTAGTCATTTATGTAACAACGTTTGGGTTGTCAGAGATAAAAAGTGTTTTTGTCTGTGTTTATTCGCCTCAACCAAAAATAAATAAATTGAAGCATAAGTTGCAGATACATTTCAATCAAATCAAATAATCAGCTAATCATCTCAACTCTAAACCACTTACTGTCTGTAAAAGAGTAAGCAGTATTAAAAACTCATTAACATTTAATGCCAATGCCTTATATGGATTATTGTACTTTATTAATGATTTACTTACATTTATGGCTGCTGACAGCTTGCATAACTGAGAAACCCATCACGCTCGCTCTACTGCTGATTCATGAATTAAAGCACTCTGTGATAAGCCTAAAAAGTCACTGGGTATAGCTTTCTAAAGACGTCATTAAGTCTAAGTCAGTTTGTACAGAAGATAAGTGGTTGTATAGTTCATTGGATGGTTCTTCATGATGAATTCAAGAGCTAGCTAAAGAGAGAAAGCAAACTGTTTTGAAGGGGCACAAACACAAATCAAATGCACTTTCACAACCTAGCAACCCAAAAGTTTTCCTAAATATGAAGCTAAAGCCAGCTGGACAATCTCAGAGTGACGACAAAAGTCTACGAGGTTCCTGCGTCCCACCAAGAAAATAGTTCTTGAACCCGTAAAAATTGTTGTTTTTTTCTTTTCTGTTTTTCCCAGGTTAAACAAATGACATATAACGACATAGCCAGAGCTAGCACTTACCGCACTTCCAGTCTGAATTCTAAGTTAAGTTAATCACATGCTGACCATAGAATCATACCGTACTTGAGAATGGCATCAACTAGATTTAACAACTGCTTTTTATCTATCAAAGCCCCGTCGGTGTGCTGGTCTAATGTAAATTGCATTGACTATCAAAGCTTAAAGTAGAACACTTTCATCACCATTCAGGCACCAGACTGCACATAGAGACAAATAGTGAATAAGGTTTGCTTAAAACTACATTGCACAGCAATATTTCAAAGAAACCATATTTTATTTAGCTATTCAGTAGATAGAAGTTGGAAAGTATTGTGAGATAGTAGTGTGTGATAGTGTGAGAGAAGTAAGGCATTGCTGGTTTTCATGGGAAAAAAATTGAAGAACACCAAATGTATCCTTTTACCCAGGTACATTAACTTAGAAGTTAACACCTGAATCTACTCTCAGGTAAAATGGATGTGCACATTCAGGCTGAATATGTAATCAATACTCCTGGCTGTAATTTTGCCCACTGGGAAACTCAAATAGAGAAACCTGAGGTTTGAAATCTTGTTTAAGGTAGGTACAGCAGGCATGCTTACATCTAGATAACGTCTTGACAAAGCTTTCTTTCCCTTAGCAAATTTCCTTTCCAGAATTCCCAGAAAGATGACCTCCAATCCCCAAGAGGGCTAGCATCTCTGAACTCAAGGCTCTTATTATGTTTTATGGTCGCTAAATTTAGGCTGAATGACTTCACCCTCCTTTTGACATTTTGCTCAACTTGCAGGTCCAGGTATCTCCAGCTATGCGTCCGCTCCATGGAAGGCAGGGGAGTCTCTGAGAGCGTGCATGCAGGAGGCAGAGCAGCGGGTCCCTGGTAAAAGATACCACGAGACCCCTCTTTATCTGGGGGCTACTGCAGGAATGAGACTGCTGAAGTACGCCACACACATCCCCATAATCAAACATAAAACATGCATCCTCAAAAAAGTAACACAGCAGGCTTTTCATGCTGACACTTGGGTGACCGTATATCCAAAACCTTAACTCTGTAATTGTGTTTGCACTGGCAGCTGAAGTGCTGCTGCTATCTGTAGCCATTTCCCTCCGCCTATTTTGTGATTTATCTCCACTTGAACTTAACTGCCAGAGCAGCGAATATGTTACTGTCAAACCCATTATATACGACACAGTCTATTTATTATTTATGTACTGCTATATTGATTTGAATTATGGATGTGAGTCACTCAAATTAATTTGTGTTGTGTGTGCATGCAGTATGGAGAACAGCTCGGCGTCAGCGAAGGTCTTTCAGGCTGTGGAGGAAGCACTGCAAAAATTTCCCTTTTCCTATCAGGGAGCGAGAATACTCAGCGGCCAGGAGGAGGGTGCGTTCGGTTGGGTCACAGTCAACTACTTGGATGACCGCCTAAAACAGGTCAGTAGGTGTATGACTGGATGCACGCAGATTTGTTCACTTTTAGATGTGTGTTTTGTTTTTTGTCAGTTAGGAAATGTGCGTCAGTGAGTGTGCTCCTGCTGTGCAGTGACTTCAATGCCTTTTTGTCTGGGCTGCAGGGCTTGGAAACCACAGGTGCCCTGGACCTTGGCGGGGCCTCAACTCAGATTAGCTTTGTATCCGATAATTATGACGGTTCAGAGTCACCGAGCAACTCTGTGACCTTCCGACTCTACGGAAATGATTATAACCTGTACACTCACAGCTTCCTGTGCTACGGGAAAGACCAAGTACTACGAATGGCGATGGCATACCAGACTCAAGTAAATGTCTGATTTTTTTTTCTCTGACTGAGGATCTAATCTGAGATATGATATTTTGAGACTTAATAATCTGTAAGAGAAGCTGTCCTTGAATTTAATTAGATTCCTCTCTATCTTGCTCTCTCTCCTAGACAGGTCCAGAATCCATATTAGATCCTTGTTTCCACCCTGGCTACAATGCAACAAAAAACTACTCAGTCCTATATGACAGCCCCTGCGTGTCAAACAGGAAACCCCAGAGAGCTCCTGTAACCTTCACTCACAAGGGGAAAGGAAACTTCCTAGAATGCCAGAACGTCGTCAAAAGTGTCTTCAACTTTACTCACTGCAATTACAACCAATGCTCTTTCAATGGAGTCTTCCAGCCACTTCTGCAGGGCCCATTCGGGGTAACGTAAAATGTATTATTTATCAGCACATTTATCAGTGGTCTAAGAGACAGGAAATATATTGCAATTTAATAAAAATAAAAAAAAATACAATAATAACAACTGTCATAGTATAAAGAACACGCCACCATACAAATACAATCTAAGTAAAAAAAGTTTACTTTTTAAGCAACCAGAACTTCATAACCCTCGTGTATGTTTACAACATTGCTATCTAGTGGTTGGGGGTTTAAACACAAAAACTGATACAATGTTTTTGAGAATCAAAACAATATAAAAAAAATAGTGTCAGTGGTATCTAGTAAGGATGAGTGAGTACACCATTATCTATATCTGTAGTAGTTCAACCAACTAACTGTACTTGTAACAGCCCCCCGGGCTGTTACAAGTACCTATAACTTAACCTATAAGTGGGCAGGACTAACCGGAAGTTAATTTAAGCCTGAAATTGATACGGGTTGATCAGGAGTTGCTGAATTTATTGGAAAATTATAGAACAGTGTTAGAATTGAGCTTGAAATAAATGTTTTTGATCACAAGAGTAAGATAAGTATTTACAAGTTGTTAAATTAAAAGTTTATATAGTTTAGTATGGATATTGATACATTTTACTTTATGATACTCTTACTCTTAAAAAGTGCATTATCTGTACCGGATACTCACTCAACCCTAGTACTTAGCCATGCAGATACTTTTTGGTTTGATTTTATTTATCGCCGATAAGCCCAATATAATGTAAGTGACTGGCATTATGTTTATGGTGGACATAGCACTGTAAACTTAAACTTTCCAGAAACAATGTCTCTCAAGTTACTCTGAATAATCCAGATCTCATTGTTATGAAAATATTTCCTTGGAACTTCTTTCTCCGAAAGAAATATATTGAATAACAAAAGACTGTTGACTGTTAATTATCAAGAGTAATAGGAATATTTTTACTGTAAAGAGATGTTGCCTCACAGCTACCTGGAAAGATAAATAACGTCTGAGTCAGTAAGTCAGTAGAAAAACCCTTACAGATAAAACGATGACTTAATTTACCAAAAAAAAAAAAGTTAACTTCTTTTTCTCTTCCTCTCCCCATCTCTCTCACTGTAGGCTTTTTCTGCTTACTACTTTGTGATGAACTTCCTCAATCTGAGTGACACATCCATCCCTCTGGAAGATGTCAAGAATAAGCTAGCACACTACTGCGCTACCCCTTGGAATCAGGTCAGGGACATATTTATGCATTCATTACGCACACACACACACGCACACACACAAAAATATCCTGCCATATTTATCTACTTTCCTGTCTCATTTATGTCCTCCAGCCAGCCTATACTGTACACTGATGATATCATTGCTTGAACAGATCATCCAGCAGCATCCAGACGTAAAATTGAAATATCTGGCTGAGTACTGTTTCTCTGGCACGTACATCCTCACCCTGCTGACAGAAGGATACAACTTCACCTCAGATAGCTATCACAACATACAATACATCAAAAAGGTCAGTAGATCACAGTCCACTCCTTTCCTATCTCACACACCCCAGAGCCATGCCCTCAACTGATTAGTCGTATGTGTTTGTGTGTGTGCACCGCTGTGTTTATATCTTTGTGAGGACCTATTAGTGCTTTGGACCTTAAGGACATTTTTGAAAAATGATTTTGGCTGGTCCTTTCCCGTCAGAGTAAGATCGGCTGACTCACACTGCAGCTTTTAACTGTATCCTAAAGACCCACCTTCACAAGATGGCCTACACTTAACATGTTTTACCTTCCATTATTTTAATGTGTTTTATAGCATTGCATAATGTATTTTAATTGTGCCTGCTTTAGTATCATCAGTTTACTGTCACTTTTAATATTAATATTTTAGCGCTTTTATCTTCTTTATTTATTAATACATTTTGTATGCTCATGCGGTGTGGGGTGGGGGGGACTCACTTGGGTTTCTCATTGTAATTTTTGTTCTGTATATCTTTTAATCTGAAAAGCACTTTGTTCTTAAGCTTGAAAAGTGCTATATAAATATATTATTATTGTTATTGTTATTGTTTGTATTATTATTATTATGACTGCTTATCCTTCCACATTTCCATGAGCCAATATCATGAGAATATAATGCATCGAAGGCAACCAGTATACAATATTAGTCTCTGCTAGAGACCTGAACTGGAGTGATCCAATAGGAAACCCTCCAAAAAAAAAAAAAAAAAAAATGGAAAAAAAAAATGGATTTAAAAATATTCACCAATAACCAATTCTAGCCGGTTGGGTCATTCCAAGCAATCAAAGTCATTAATTGTACATACCACATACGTACAACCAGTATGCAAACTTAGAGCGGCACAACCTATGCAATAAATGCACAATACATATTATTTGAAGCTAAAACAGCAACAGCAGTACAGACACATAGTTAGCTTACAGGCCTCACTAGGAAAAACAGCCTGCTGAGCCAATAATTATTGTGTTATAATGTAAAAATATTACTTGTTATTTAAAGTGTTTACAGATAAATATACCAGGGGACCAGTGTGTTTGATTTAGTGACATCTAGTGGTG
>NW_023339651.1:6802863-6808159 GCF_004916995.1 Morone saxatilis | reverse complement strand
GAAGTTGCAGATTGCAAACAACTGAAATCCCTTGACTTGGACGCACAAAGAAAAACTATGGTGGCCGCAAAAAACACGAAAGCCTTTTAAATATAGCCAGCGTTTGCTTTGTCCATTCTGTGCTTCAGGTGATTATACACTAATGAAAACATACCTATGAATGTTGTAATCCATTACTGCCAATAGATCCTCCTTAATGTTACACACTGGACTTTTAAATCATCAATATATAGGTCAAATTAAAAGGGGGTTTATACAAAATAACATAAAAATCAATAAATACCTTGAAATATTCTAGTGAAAAATAAAGACATTTTCTATCTAAAAATGTCAATATTTACAGTATGTAAGTGTGTACCCCCAAATTAAATCACTGTTAGTCAGAGCTGTTTGTGTTATATCAGATTAGGGGCAATTCAACTTCCCCTTGTGGTTAATAAGTATGACATTTCTCCTGAAAGGCTGTGTGAGTAAAAACATCTTAGAGATGAATGAAACCAGAAGTAAAGCATCTTAGTAAACGACAGCTTCACTGATTCTTGACATAGATCATCCAAGCCTCTGAACTCTACTGGAGAGATGAACAACATTCTTACAAAATAAATTCCCTCATTAAATGTCATAATGTTAGTGGTGGAGTGGCTGACATTTTGGTCCAAATCTTTATTTGAGTGGAACTCTGATGACTGTAACTTTTCTACTCATCAAACATTCAGTGACTTCTTGTGTATATAGAATCACATAAATTCTTAGGTTTAGCTTCTATGTCTGTATTAAAGTACAGTATGAATACATAAGCTGTACTGTCCTGCAGTACATCAGTGACTGACAATGATTTCCCTCTTCCTGTGTTTATATCCAGATAAAAGGCAGTGACGCAGGCTGGACGCTGGGCTACATGTTAAATCTGACCAACATGATTCCAGCTGAGGCCCCTGACTCTCCCCCTCTGCCCCACGCCGGCTATGTCTCTATAGTCACCATTATGGCATTACTACTCTTGATCCTTTTCATCGTCAGCCTGCGTCCTCTCTGGCCCCGCTGCTCCAAACAGCCGCAGATCATATGAATGCACGTAGTTGTATGTATGAGTGATAGCGAGGGAGGGAATGTATGTGCGGGCTTTTGAGTGTCAAGGTGTGGACTATTCTGCCAATCTGTGAATAAGATTACACTTTACACTTTCCAGCCTTTGTGAAGAGGTCAAAGGTCAATGTCTGCTGCACAACATTCCTGCATCTCCTATGGATTCAAGGACATTTCAGAAGGACAAATACTTTCTCTCGCTGGGGAGTGAGTTCTGCTACTCTGGTTGAAGGACAGTTTCTGTGTTTGTATGTTTGAGTTTGAATGTGTGAATTTGAATGTGTGCTTGAATGTGTGCACCCACATCAGTCTGCATGTATGTGTCTTGAATTATGATGTGAATATGATACTGTATAAATAAAATAACCTAAGTTTATATAAGATGTTTGATTTGTTTGTCATTTGTACATTTCTGAAGATATCAATGAGAAAATGTTTAATGTTGCATGATTTATTTGCATTTGATAAAAACTACCATTACAAAGTTCTGCTCCTTGTTAAAACCCTAAACATGATTTTTGGAAGACATGATTTAAACCAATTTTTTAAGCTGTTTTGCTAGTGAGTAAACAATTTAGACATAAAAACGTCATATACTGCACATTTAGTTTAGCACACCTGTAAACTGGGACCGCTATGACTAAATATATGGAAAATAAAAACTCACCCTAACCTGTAACAATTACCTATTCTTGCTGCATAATTACATTTTTAAGAAAAACTCCTCTACACAGCATTCCCAGTAACAAATAACTGCATGTAAATCTATTGTTTGTATTTCAATGAAAGTGCTGCCCTCTAGTGGTACAAGGGCACACATTGCAGTATGATTACCCCAATAAAATATATTAAGTTGCCAGTTTATGAGGTGCATCTAGCTAAAACTAATGCAGTCTAATACAAATTGTACAATTGCTATAAAACCTCCTTTTATGAAGGTGATAATGTTCCATTTTGTTGAACCTGTTTTAGAGAGGTATTGATCCAACTCTAGGGTCATTATGAAGGCAGCAGTTTGTGGTGCTGTTGAATTGTGTTACACTAACAGGATTCTATTTTTTTTTTTTTTTTGTCCACCCACCTCTCTGAATAATGCAATAGAGCACCAGCACCACAAACTGCAGCCGCAAAATTATCATAAAGTTAAGCACCTCTCTTATAAATTATACTCATTATACAGTAACATTCATGTAGGTAGAATTTATTGCTTTTGGAGTGTGCTATTGTGTGTATTATATGACTGTATTACTTTTAGCTAGGTGCACCGAAGACTGAATGTCTTTCAACATGGTATCAGGAACTGAAGGCCACCTGTAAGCAACCAGGAAGAAATGTTTTTTTGTTGCCATGACTTCATCGTCTTCTTGGAATCTTTGCACATAATGTACAACAGGCCGACTGATGGTATGCCTGATTGTCCTGGTATGGCCTTCTTACTTCCAAGAAGGCAAATTTCCTATGCAAATACCGCCATAAATGATATAATGTACTAAGAGCTAGTGTGAAATCCTCTAGAGCACACTGCTTTGGAATTACGGCATCAAGACTTTGGCAGGAAGTGGAACCTTGTGAGGTTTCCCTCCGTTTGGGGGCCAAGCCCTTCCTCTGTGTCATAGATCTGGCTCTTATCTGCAGGGAATGGAGCAACAGGGGAGAACAAGAAAACAATGCCATCCTGATAGCCTGTGGGTGGTTCCTGCTTTTACGCCACAAATGTCTGTTGGTGTTGGCAGTGGCAGAAGCAATCCCTTTTTAAGTGCTTGCATGTAGATGTGCTCAGGCTCCTCATATATTACTCATATATAAACATTTTGACAGAGGTCAAAGCCAGTATGCCCCGAGCAGTCACAAATGCAGCACGCAAGTTTATAAACCAGTAAAAAATAATATGATCCAGACACTCTGTCATCTCAGTTTTCCATTAACGGCAGATCCTGATGCTGGCATGTAAGACTTGCTGTCCTGCTGTAGGGACGCAGCCTGTTCTGACACAGAGGGGATGGCTGGTAAGTGGTCTGCCACATGATCCGAGGGTTCGGTCAGCTGGTCGGTCATGTGATCCCTGTCGATGATGTTGGTGGTCTCAGAGTCCAGCTCTCGAATGTTTTCTTGGTAGAACCTCTGTCTGAGGCGTCTCATCTGGGGAAGCTCGCAACACGTCTCCAGCACAACCAGGACACACACTAAGCCAAGCAGCAAGTAGACTGGGAGAGTAAACACACACACACACACACAATGGCAGCATGATGAAACAGTATGACTAATAAAATCAAATTAAGGTTTGGTCAATAAATAATGGGTGTAGTGGTTAACAGTCACTGCTTTGTTTAACCTTGTCAGACAATAAAGATAGCACGGCTGTAGACTCTTAGTCTCGTTGCCTTTTCCCTGTGAAATGCTGCATAACTTTCACCTCTCCAGGCCTCTAAAATCATTCAGCTGAAACATGACAAAGAAAAATCACTCCTTGGTTGAACTGCTAACAACTCATAGACTTACGCTAACTAAGACAACAGCTCTACAGCACTAGTTTCCAACCTGGGGGTCCTAAGCCCCCACTAGGGGTTGCCAAAGCTTCACAGGGGGTCGCAAGGCCTTCTTGATTTTCAGGAGTGTGAGAAAACTTTCCTTAAAAAATATGCAGTGGGGGTTGCAAGGTAGCTCACCTGGTAGAGCGTGCACCCCATGTAGGATGAGTCCTTACTGCGGCTACACAGCTTCTATTCTAAACCTGCAGCCCTTTGCTGCATCTCACCCCCCTCCTCTCTCTCCCACCAACTTTCCTGCCTATCGTCACTTGTCTTATCAAATAAAGACATGAAAGCCTAGAAAATATCTATAAAGAAATAAACAGTAGGCCTATATCTCAGCATTTCATTAATTTTCATGAAGAAAACTGAATGTTATTGTTGTTTTCTAATGTTTACATTATTATTTAAGGTATAAACTCTCACAGGGAAAGGGCAGGCGAAGCCCTGAACACAAGTTGTATTCACAGAGTCCTCACTCCCTGCTTAACAGCCCGAACCTGTTTTAGAAAATATGCAGTTAAAACTAAAAAAATACCTCAAAAATATCAGGAAAACTCATCTCTGACGCTCACAGGAAACAATCTACACAAACTTCCTGCAGTTATGTATCACTATTTGGGCTATTTGCATGGTTTATTCTTATGGTTATTCTGTTGTGTTATTGTTATTATTATTATGTTATTATTGTCATTGTTATGCATTGAATATAATAGGAAATATTCATAAAAAAGGGAATTGAGAGCCACTGCTCTAGGCTTCCAACTGACAGGCTATATATTTAGCCACCTACTCACCTGTAATGGCCAGCCGGTACAGCTGTGGGTGTGGGTTGTTCCCTTTACTGTGGGTCTCTCCGGGAACATAATCCCCAAGGCCAATGGTTGTGAGAGAGATAAAACAGAAATACAGAGACTCCAGAAAGCCCCAGTCCTTCTCCAGGCTAGTAAAGATCCACGCAGGGATGATGAGGAGGAGCAGGGTCATGATGATGCCTAGGCAGGTAGCGTGTATGGTGGCTAGCATTGATTTAGACATAGCCCATCGACGGTGGAAGTAGGACACTGGACGTCGAGATACAAGGACCATAATCCTCTGCACCACAACAGAGAGGAAGAAGAGGGTGACAGGGATGCCAAAGAGGGAGTAGAAGATACAGAAGGCCTTCCCTTCATCTGAGAGAGGAACAGTGTGGCCATAACCTGAAAACACAACCACACATGCAGCATAGCCTTAATTATAGGGGTGTAATTAGAGGTGGGAGTCTTCTCCAGGAGCCACTTAGCTCTGTGAAGCTCTAAACACATGCAAAGCAAGGCGGAGGCTCATTCAACAGCCACATGTATTCTTATGAAAGACAAGTTCAATCTAAGTCTATAAATAAATAATAGACCAAACAAATTATTCATTTAGTTTCAGCTCAGCCATTATCAGTTATAATCTCACATGTTTACATGAAGGGCAAAAGGTCAGAGGCTTTTAATTTGTGCCTTTTAGCAGAACTAATGGTTCTTAAGGAGCTTCAGGGGCATCCGATCTCATTAAAGTCCACATAAACATCTAGCTAAAGCCTAACAAGGTGGTAGTATAGTCAATATAAACTTTTTAATACCCTAAACAGCTACCAGACCATGAACACTTTGCCCTTGTGATGACTTCCAAATAACCTTTACTGCTTTTCA
>NW_023339651.1:6800389-6802838 GCF_004916995.1 Morone saxatilis | reverse complement strand
ATAGAAGTTAATTACGTTAAAAAAACAGGCTTTCTGACAAGATAACTGAAGCTGGTTTTGTGTCATTTAATTGGTAAATCAATCATTAACTGTGGAGACTGGAGGGATGGTGCGGGGCTGTGACCGGAAGGGTTGGTGCGCCTCGGTTTGTGAGCGCAGCACCTCAGCGCTGAATTTTGCGCTGTTGGTTGTTGGTTACATCCTTTAGCCTCATCATCGGGCGCCGGGATATTCTCCGCGCATGCCGAGCTGCCCTAACGAGCATGAGCTCCGGGCAGGAGCTGGACAGCGGCCCGGCGGACTGTCGCTCAGCCAACAACACCTGCGTGTGCCGACGCGCCCTGGACGAGCTGCCCTGGCCCGCCGCGCTGGAGGCCCAGTAACTATGGGGTGTTCCCGTGCCTGGGTAACGAGCAGCCGCAGCCACAACTGGGATTCGTGTCCCTCCTTGTTCTTCACCAGCACCGTGCTGACACAACAGGTGAGGCCCGGGGACATCAGGTGTTGAGACAGAACGGCATCATAGTGTGCTGCGTGTAAAGCTCCTATTTGCTTTAATTAGCAAAGTGTGAAAGCTGCGGACATTCCCCTGTGGTGGGTGTAAATTTTAATTCTGGTAAGCACTTATTAAGGGGTTTTATTCGTTGTAAGAAATGGCTTTACGGTTAAAGATGCCCCTTCAGGACATAATAATTTGCGTCTGATGTGACAAAAAACAACTTCGTTAACTCAACTTAAATAACTAATCGACACCGTCTCCAAGAATCTATGAATACTGAATATTTTTCATTTAAAAGTTTAACTGCTGGACAAAAGATTCCTCCTCCCCTCCACATAAAAATGTATCTTCTCAAGTTATCCATGTGTGCTGGAAAGTATCAAATTTCCCAAACCCAGCTCTGGCCACTGCTGGCAGAATTTAATTAGATCAGTTACAAAAACAAAAACATGATTGTGCCAGGTTGTAAGAAAATGTATTAATAAATACTTATGTAAGTCTGGACGACATGTTTACATAAGTTTGGTTAATAAATAGAATTTTTGGTCCAGATTTTTTCAACCTGTTTTCCCAACATTGAAAAGCAGTAAAGTTAGTTTTGAAGTCATCACAAGGGCCGAACGTCTGAAGGGGGACTCGTTTCGTTCCTCATTCTTTGTCTCAGTGGGAGCGGGTAGTGACGTCACTCTTCACCGCAAGTAGAGTGGTGTGGTGCGTGTGTGTGGTGTGTGTGCTGTGTGTGTGGTTGGTGGGTTTTTTTTTTTTTTTTTGTGCGTTCCTGCACTTCCCTCTCCAACCGGTTTAACAGGTTTAGTGTTTTGAGTCATTACAATGGATTTATTTTTCCTGAGACTCAAGGTCGGGTTTCTTTGAAAACCCAGATTTATTACTGTAAAAACGTTTACACAAAACAATAAAAGTGATATACAGAGACAGAAAAAATACAGTAATATTCAATAAAATTCTTAAGGGATGATGGCAATATTTGCCTGAAATATATAGGTGTCGCTTAGTACTTCGAGGATATTTAAGAATGATTATAACTCATTACATTGTAGACGTTACTGTAATTTGTAGTCCACTAAATGTGTCTGACAGCTACTTTTATTAGAAAGATTTTACCTACAAAATACTGAGTTTTAATGCTTTAAGTAAAATTAAATACTTTAATATTTTCATAGAGTGCTTTTACTGCTTTTACCTAAATGATTTGGATACTTCCTCCACCACTGACTTTACTAATCTCAACACTAACCTTTGTCAGTTTACTTTTACTCTTTCTCTCTCATCATTTGTAATAATTACTTTCACCACTAAAAGGCGCTAGAGACCACGTTTCCACAACCGCATGTGTACAACTGGTCACCAGAAAAGAGAAAAAAAAAAAAAAAANNTAAAAAAAAGTAAAAAAGTATTTTATTGTTAAGTTCCCAGCAGACATCTGCACAGTGCTCTACTTACTCCATCATCAATTTATTCTCCCATCTCTCCGTTTCATATCTGGCATCTGGCAATAAATAAATATTTACAACCATTAGCAAAAAGCAAATGAAAAGCAACAAAAGGGTATACTGTCACTAAAAATGCTGTCTGATTCTTACAGTAATATACAGCGAATGAGACAGCTGGAAATCAATGCTGTCGCATAAAAAGCTGATAGATAGATGACGGTCACTAATTGATAGTCTTGGCAGGATAAAGGTTCTGGGTCTGGTGCATCCTCTCTCTCTCAGTTGTATTCAGATTTTCTGAAATTATGTGGACCTCTGGTGGGTTGTTCAGTTATCTGAGATGGAAAATAGAGAAAAACAGGTCACAGATTTGGTCTTCAGAGACATATCTTTTATACGAAGAACTGATTTGTAAATGCTGGAGGACAGAGGCACAGTGATCAGTAGCAGCAGTGGAAGTAGGCTTGACAATTTCCATTATGGTACTTCTGTTCCACTA
>NW_023339651.1:6771715-6800367 GCF_004916995.1 Morone saxatilis | reverse complement strand
TTTTACTTCACTACATTCATTTGACAGGTGTAGTTATACTTTACAGCTTATGATTTTACATAAGAAATATAGGATAGAATAGAGGCTTATAAAAATACAACACGTTATCCAACCAGTGGTCCCAAACCTTTCTGGCTTGTGACCAGTTACAAAAAGGCTGTGTCTAGTTGGGGCGCCATGTCATGTATCAGATGTCAGTTTCACCAAAGAGACATGTCCCCTCTAATCTTCTCTGATGGTTTCATTTACAAGGAGCTTTCATTTTTTGGTTGATTCTGGTGGTCCCTGTGGACAAAGGGTGTAGTGTTTCTACTGCCTCATTTCATTGATTTCAAGTGGAATCCAACCAACTCTAGCAGGCACTAAGATTGACCATTTAGAAATACCAATGGTCTCACTGATTGGCTTGTTTGTTTATGTGGATTCATATAGAGGCATCAGTATTGAACTGCAAAAAATTTATAAAAAACTCCTTTGAGTACAATTAGTACCTGTTTCAGGCCCAGATAGGTCAAATGATCCAATATTTCATAAAAAGGCAAAGATCCAAAAAAGTTCAAAAATGTAATTTGTGTCACAGTGTTGTTCCTTCTTTCCTCTCCCATTAATCATCTCACGTCCATTCAGATTTTCCTTGTGACATTTAAGAGGGGCCCAGCCCCTAGGTTGAAAACCACTGGGCTTGAACACTCAAATATATAAAGTAGTTGTAGTAGTATAAAGTAGTGTAGCTCCATCTCCACCAGCTCCACCAATGCTACACACACACACACACCGTGTCATCAGTATAAATACTTATATGAATGAATAATAAAAAATGTCCTGTATATAAGTCACAGTCACATGTGTAGTAAGGATCTGAGTGCTTCTTCCTCCACTGATCAGTAATCAGGAATAATGTTTTGACAGGATATCTTACCTCTGCACTCATATCTGAGGTCTGAGAAGAGGACGTGTTCCTGAGAGAAGACAAACAGTCCCAGTCTGCCTCCAGCCAGGGTGTGGTCGTACACCGCCCCCGAGTCGGATAAAATCTCCCTGCCCTCATACACCACCACCCTGCAATGGGAACACAGCACATAACATCCTCACACACAGCATTGTTTTATTATAGATGCAGGGAAAACTTAAATCCAATGTTTTTTTAATTAAGATTATAGGTTTATATTCATGTTAAAATCAGTCCTGAAAAGTAACTAAGTACATTTACTCAAATACTGCATTTAAGTAGTTTAGTTCTGTTGTAACTGCTACTTATTTTTACTGCCACTTTGTACTTCTTCCCCACAATACTGTCATTTGTACTACATTTGGCTGAAAATTACTTTGCAGGTTAAGTTAAAGTAAACCCTAAAGTATAATATAATTTTATAAAATATGATGCATTGTGATGCAGTAAATTAAACCACTCAACAAAATTAGGATGCAATACTACTGTATTCCAAGCCAAATACGAGTACTTATAATTGTGTACTTGCTGATACTGAATACCGATATGAGTATGTGTTAATACCATTACAGTTCTAATAGGGACTTTGAAAACACGTTTTCTTTTGATCAGATGTTCCTCACTTTCCGTCTATGAAACGATGAAATGTTGCTAGTGTTGTTGTAAAAGTTGCTTAAAATATCTCCAAACTGCTGACATTGCTTCTCCTCCATCTACATGCTCAACTAATGAGAGGTTATGTAACATCACGCTGCTGTAAAGTGTTATTATGAATATAATTAGTACATGAGTACATGAGCACAGTCATCCCTAAATGAGATAGCGAGAATTAGCTAAATTGCTGTTTATATGTTGATACATCAGTAATAATAATCCAATATACATACACATATATAGAACAATATAACCATTTAGCATGTTTTTCCTTTTTTTGCATGTGTTTACTTTTTTGATAATGTAACATATTTTTAGAGTTTTGGTACTTTTACTTGGGGTGTGTCAAGTCTATTGGTTATTTATGTATGTTTCTTCCTGTTCCCTATTTTACAATTTATTCCTGAATAACACTGAGGACTTGACGTCAAATGGAGCTATATTTAAAGCAGTTACAACAGCTTTCATAGCAACTATCCAAAATATCAATGTGTGTCTGTCCTTCACCATCAAAGAGCAGGAGCTTCTTTTCAGCCTCACATTCAATAAACGTACAGTCATCCTACAATCATTCAGGGCCAAAAATGCATCACTTCAAAGATAGCTTTCTTTAAGAGTATTTCAATCATTTGAAACACTGGGCTCGGCACGTTTTGTTCTCTTTCCCCTCACATTTTCTCATCTTGAAAACCTCGCTATAGCAGTGATGTTGTTCTCTCCATCCGCACAAAGCACAAAAAACTCATTGCCCGGGGGTGGTTTTGAAAGTCCATTAGTGAGAAGTGCAACTAAGTAGAAGTAGTTGTGGCAGGTTGAGGAGAACCGGGTACAACAAAGAAAGTGAATTACACTGTTATAAAATAATTCTTGGAGATTGATGATATCCTCCAGTGTAAGAACATCTTAGGGTGAATATCTCTTTCACAGATGCCACTGAATGTGATTTTCAGAAATTGTAGAAGTTATTCAGCCGAATGTTGCTCCACTAATACCTACAGGAACTGAACTGGTACTGACTGAGCCCCAAATGTATGATTTATTTTGTGTTTCTGTCTTGTTTTACAGAGTTGCTAGTGGTTTTTAGGTATGCTTTAGTGTTTTAGAGTTTAGAATTTTCTTTTATTCAATTTTGAAAAACACTTGCAGAAACTAAAACCTGCTAAAAATTGGTGAATACCCAATAAGCATTGTGTCTTTTTTTGGTAAAAGCAGGCTGATTAATAGTTGATTTTGCTTCTGATTCAGCGGCTGCTTTAAAATTAGGAGAAAAGAAAATGCATTCATAACTTTCAAATAATAAAGGAAAATTATGTTTATGTGACGTGTAGTAAATAAGCTAAAACACTGGAATGGTCCTTTAAAAGCAAAGCCAATAACAAATGTTTTAACTGTTAATTAAAAAGTAAAGGTTACTGCTATTGTAGAGGTTGTTTTCACTTGGGAGGAGCTGTTGTTCCTCTGAGGAAGTCCAGAAATATTTGTTTTTCTAACTTTTAAAGTTGGGTGACTTCCATGATCATAACCCAGCTGTGGTTTATGACAGCTCGACATGAAAATATAAATTCAGGCTCGAAAGAGGAAAACAAGCCAAGAGACAAATGCTTTAACTCAATACTTCTACCGGTTCATATATCAGTTGTCTTGTTTGTGACTATCCTTGCCTATAGAAATAACTATTTAACAGAGCAATGTTTTCTAGATAATAGTGAGAAAACACAAGGGAAAACTCATTTCCTCACATATGCTGGATATTCTGGAGTCAATAAATCTAACAACTGTTAGATCATCCAGTGATAAAACTTAACATGGGAAAATGGGACTTTCAAAGGAGTAATGGCAATCTCTGTACCTAATGAACCCAGTCTTGGGTCTGTGGATAAGGTGCATGCGGTAGGCTGTGAAGTCCTTCCAGCCAATTTTATTGGGGTCATGCCACAATGTTCTGACCTGAAACAGACACACACACACACACACACACACAGATGTCAGAATGGACAAAAAAAATTATGCATTACTGTGCCAATCTAATAAAAGGTACTTTTAGGGAAGGTTTATCTGTTAACAATTTTGTATTATTTATGACAATTCACTAATTCATGCCTGTTGTCTGGTGTTTCCAGTGTGCCACAGAGCATTGCGTAGATATTCTCCTGGTCCTGTGGTCGAGTTGACCAGTTTGATCGAGACTCCCGCTGTGCCAAAAGCTTTGGAAGGCTTTTTCTCCCAGTAGGCCTGAGAAACCTGCTCTCATGAATGTGGAGGATAAAATAGAGTGAAGGTTAAGTTGATGTTTAGTAGTCTTTTCTACGCTTTCCCATTTTTTGCTGGTGAGGTTGTGTCAAACACACAAAAAGGGATATAAATTTAGATTCAAACCTCAAGTTAAAAGTAATGTAATTTGGGTTACATTTCCACTACCATTAGTGAAGCCAGTAGGCATTATCATCAATGCTAAGGTCAGCATTTAAACATCACCTGTTTCCACATGACGACATAGAAGCGTCGACTGGATTGGTAGGCGAACACAATGCCTGCGTAGTCGTCATCTCGGTTGGTATTCACATAAAATGTCACACTAAAGTCTACAGAGCTGAACTTGTCATATCCTGTTCAAACAAAGGGATATTCGTTTTGTAGACAAACAATTTTCATAATGCTTTTTATGCATATTCTTTTTTTTTTTAATAGTTAATCTCACCTAAAGCGATGCCAGGGTCCGAGTTCGCTGTCTGCAGCAGCTCAGTGCCTTGGCTGCGGATCACCCAGAGAGGGTCAGACTGCGTGGTGCCTTTAGGGTCCAACAAAACAACCTGAAACTTCCTGAAGTCTGTTGACCCAATATCCTGGTTCAGTGGACAGGGATCCAGCGCATCTGGAATACTGTCATTGTCAAAGTCGTCAAAGCATGCATCTCCGCTACCATCACCTGCGAGAGAGAGGAATAAGGAGAGAGAGAACAACCATGTGATTTCCTGCATTCATTTTTGCCAAGAAGGGGAAAAGAACAAAGAGAAGAGATAATGTGCAAATGTAATAAGACAGTCCTGTATGATGGTGGATAGATTAAAAAAAAACCTTTTATGTATGATTAATCACACTGCTGAGACCCATAAACTATTTATGTTGATGACCTGGACCAATGGAGACATACTGGACTGATAGTCACAAGATTTTACTGCATGACTGCAAAATCCATTTATCATAAATTGTACAAAATATCTTTCCCGCGTGACAGCAAATTAATCAGCATTTGTTCACATCTGTATCTGTATGATATTAGAGATATTCTCAGTCCTGCAGTTTGATTTTCAGTAGATTCTGATTGATTGTGGGTGAAACCTTTTTATTGGCCACCTAAAGCTTATAGAAAAGTGTAGAAACACTGACCATTAGAGTCCAGCTGGTCCCTGTTGGGCACCAGTCTGCAGTTGTCCCGGTCATCAGGGATACCGTCGTTGTCGTCGTCATGGTCGCAGGCGTCTCCCTTCCCGTCCTTGTCATGGTCAGCCTGGTTGCTATTAGCAATGTAAGGACAGTTGTCTAAAGAGTTTTGGTGGCCGTCCTCATCAATGTCCTCGTTGTTGTCGCACATGTCCCCCACCAGGTCACTGTCAGAGTCAAGCTGCAAACACACACAATGTATTTTATATGTGTAAATAGTGTTAAATCACAAGTCTCCATGCTGAGTTTTACGTTAACCAGCACACCCACTCCCTGCATAGCCTTCCAAGATTTTCTTTTCATGTAATAAAAAAAAACAAATGTCCATCTGTCCCTGATGGATTGCCACTAATAAATTGTTACCCTGTACCAGATGTTCTGTGAAGCAACACCACCACCATCAATGTTGTTTTTTCAGTATTTTTTTCAGTAGATAGTGTATGCTTTTAAGCATTTGTGTATTTCAAGGACCTGTAGTGGGTTGTGTAGAAGGGGACAGTTGTCACACTGGTCTCCAACTCCATCCATGTCTGTGTCCCTCTGGTCAGTGTTGTAAACTAAGGGACAGTTGTCACGGTCATTCAGAACCTCTGGAGAAAGAGAGACACAAACACAGATAAATTGTATTTCATGTGGCTTTTACTCTTTTATTACAGATAAAAACAATCAATATAAATCAGGACTTTGTTTGGGTAAATGTAATTCCATCCATATTTAAAGAGTACCTTAAGTCTTTTTTTCCATGTTTTTCCATCCACCACCCTACCAATTGATCCTGGTCCCTGTCTATAGTGTTCATTACAGAATTTATTTTCCTTTTTCCAGAGAAAATCCAGGAATCTGTGAAAAATCCTGAGACACTCCAATCCCAAATTACACAGCTGTGTCATGTTCACCTACCACCAAACACAGCAATCAACTGTCTCAACTGGGACATATGAGAGTAGTAGATACTACTACTGGTCGGAAGCAAGAAGTTTATAGTATTGAACGTGTTTTAGTGTTTGGGACAAATCTACAGACTCTCATTCGTATCCCATGTTCTTTCTCCTTCCACTGCCTCTGCTGAAGCTTTGCTAAGCTAACGTTAGCAGTTCAAACAGCTCTGAACCGCCATCTTGGCCTTCAGCAAAGTCAGAGACTCAGAGGGAACTAAAGTTACTGTCACTGCTTTCAATTTCAGCTGGCAAAAAAGACGCTACAGGTCGTGCGAGTGAAATGTGAGCAATTTCTGGTCTTGTGTCAAAGTCTGCTACCTCCTTGAATAGTGTTTCCCTCCCACTGAAACAGTGTTGACTGTTTGATATGGTTCTGTTGGCTACATCAGACTGTGACCTCTAGCACACACTGGGGCAGTTTGCAGCCGAGTGTGAAGTGGCTGGGATGAGAATCTGCGCCTCCAACTCTGAGGCCATGGTCCTCTGCCGGAAAACGGTGAATTGCTCCGGATTGGGACTGAGTTGCTGCCCCAAGTTTGGGCTTAGCCTTAGAGATAGCATTAGGAGTGTTTGCTCCTTCACATTGAAAAGAGCCAGTTAAGGTGGTTCAGGAATCTGAATAAGATGCCTCCTGGGAACTTTCCTTTGGAGATTTTCCTGGCAGGTCCAACTGGGAGGAGACCCAAGGGAAGATCCAGAACTCACTGAAGGGATTATATATCTCATCTGGCCTGGGAATGCCTTGAGAGGAGCTGGAAGGCATTGCTGGATAGAGGGACTTGGAGTGCCCTGCTTGTTCTGCTGCCACTGCGAGTTTAATCTTTTTTATCGATGCAATTAATGGATACATAAAACATATTTTTACTTGCATGTTCAAGGCCCTAGCTCCTACCATCTCCATCCATGTCAATGCTGCAGGCGTCTCCCTCTCCATTGTCATCAGTGTCTGTCTGCAGTGGGTTGCTATCAAATGGACAGTTATCACAGCGGTCCCCGACCCCATCTCTGTCAGAGTCAAACTGCCGAGGGTTGTACACCAGCGGGCAGTTGTCCTACGCCAAACACACACATTTGTGCATACATACACACACGCAATATGTGAATATTCAATTGTTTTCAGTCAGGGTAATCTCAAAGTTACTCAAAGTTTGAGTCACAGTCTCACCCTCTCATCTAGGATGTCATCATTGTCGTCATCAGGATCACAGGCGTCTCCCTGTCCGTCCTTGTCCAGGTCTTCCTGTCCAGAGTTTGGTATCCTGGGGCAATTGTCCTGCAGCCAATCACAACTCAGATTAGAGAAATTACATCCAAAGAACACCACCAGCCAATCAGATAACATTTTTATTCTCTTTTTTTATTATTATTTTACCTTCTGACAGTGATAGGTTGCATTCAGCTTGCAGATTAATTTGTTGTTGGGCCAACCATCCAGATCAGCGTCTTCACCACACAGGAAGCCATCACCCGCAAACCCGACAGCACACACACACTTGTACAAAACCTCAGAGGCCAGGCCAAGGTACACACACTCAGCATACTTGTGGCAGGTGTGTGTGTTGTCTTTGCAAGGATTGTATGGTTCACACACCTAAAACCACAGCAAGCATAGGAAAATACAAAACTGATTCAAGATTGTAGTTCAAAGCTAGGAAAATAGTGAGGATTAGCGTTAGGGTAAGGGTCAAGTTCAGGGTTAGGCTTTGGGTTAGAAATTCAAAGAACAAAATACGTGCCTGCTTGGTTCTCTGGGCTTGCTGCAGTCCAAGGCCATATGGCTGAGTGCCTTTATAGCGAGGAGGACAGGGCAGACAGTAGTAACCAGGGTCTGTGTTTACACATTCTGTGACACACACACCCTCCACTTCACACTGCAAAGATAGAGGGATTAACCATGTTCAGCATATCAAACACTAACTGCAAAGTACAAAGGTTTGACCAGAGGGGCTCTCTGCCAGGATCAGACTACACAACATTTACTTCATTTGAGATGGTCACTAGACTAGATTAGGTGATCAGGTAGGATCAGAGAGAAACTTTTGGGATCTTTAAAGTGTACAAAGTGTTACAATGAATATCATAAACTTTGTCAAACTAGGCCAAAGAGAGGAAGTCTGCAGCTATGCTAGCTGCTGTGTGTTGAGCTAAATGCCAACATAAACTTGCTGCCATGCTTAAAATGACAATGCTAACATGGTGATGTTTAGTAGGTTTACAAGATGTTTACCGACTTAGTTTAGTGTGTTTACATGCTAATATTTGCTAATTACTGTTGAACACAAAGTACGGCTGAGGCTGATGGGAATGTCATTAGGTATTTATATATTGGCGACATTAACCCATTAACCTGCTGGTGTCATGTAGTCTGATCCTTCACCTGCCCTTATTACCTCATTCTCATCCTCACAGTGAGTGCCATTGCCACTTAAACCCAATGGACAGTGTCCACATTCCCATGATCCATCGATATGTGATGTGCACTCCACTCCAGGAAAACATGGATTTGACAGCAAACATATATCTGAAAAAACATACAAATGTGCACATAGAAAGGCAATGAGTCTTTTATACACAATCCAAATAATCCAAGATTGGCTTAATGGCACCTAAATTTGAATCATTATGTTATTATATGTCCTGAGCCAAAATAATTGAATAAAGGCAGAATAAATGCTGTAGGATATTATTTTTTAATCTCTATTGTTTGAAAATATGTTTCATCCAATAAAGAAATAATAATGTTTATCCATGGATGTCAGGTTTAGCCTGTTTATAGAGTAATATCTGTTTACATAGCCTGAGGTTTGTGGTCAGGGTTAATGTTTACCTATAGGACATGGTTGTTTGTTGCAGGCTTCATAGTCCACAGCATCTCCAACACAAGGCTTCCCACCATGTTGAGGAGCAGGGTTCAAACACTCCCGTTGGCGAATTGTAAGACCTCCCCCACACGACTCTGAGCAGAGTGACCACTCAGTCCAGCCTGTCCAGCCTCCGGCAACTACACACAAGCATATCATTTACTTGTATGCCAGTAGAGTACAACAGTGCAGTCTGTATGTGCATTTTTTTACTCACTGGGGCAGAGTGTATTGTTGCATGGTTGCGTCTCCCTGTTGCTGCCCGTGCAGCCTTTGCCCCCCTTCTGTGGTGGGGGGTTGTTGCAGAGACGTACTCTTGTGATGTTGCCTTCACCACAAGTGGTCGTACATGCAGACCAAGGAGACCAAAGGCCCCAGTTCCCATCAGCACGTACTACACATGAAATAAGAACATCAATATTGTAAAAAAGTCCAGGTTTTTTTGTACGGTAGTCTGGAAAAGCCTCTAAGTAGAATTCGACACAGACCACCACCGCAGCTCCACACTGTGTATACATTTACAGAACTACAACATGTTTCCAATTACGATTAAAATCTCTAAAATCCATTCGTCTGAAGTTCCGTACTTTTGGTCTTTCAGGAATATTCAGTTCATTCCCTTGGACCAGCCGTGCTCAATCAATCACAATAAATAAATTAAATCAAGACATTTGACAGATCAGACATGCAGAGTAATGTCCTACCCTTGCGGTCACACTTCATCGGCATGCAGCTGCGGGTTTGGACTGATGGGCCAGCACAGGACGGCGTGATGCCATTGCAGGATCGGCCCCTTTGCTGCCCTCCACGTCCACAGGTGACTGAACAGTCAGTCCACTCAGACCATGGGGACCAGCCATCTTCATTATCTTTATATACATACACACACATACACTGTTGGTACACCTTTATCAAATTTTGTGATCTCAGCGTACATCATAGTGACAGACAAAACAAACTCACTGAGACAGACAGGACAGCACTTTCCATCGATAAAGGATGGATTGATGCAGGATACAGGAGGGCAAGACACCTGTTGACACACCACCTTTCCATCCTACACAAGGTGAGAAAGATACAGACCAGTCTTTAAACATAAAGAATTTGAAACAATAATAATAGCCAAACCATGCTAGTTTGAGCCAGATGTTTTGCTAAATGCCAGCCCTTGCAGACGAATGGTATGCTGTCATGACTCATAATAAGTCTGACTACTCCCTCAATCCATCCCTGACAAAACTAATGATGTTTTATAAAGGGAAACAGACACAGAGAGGAGGATGAAGCATGCATAAAATATGGGAGACTAACAAATGCAGCTCTGGAAATAAACGAAACCATATTTAGTATCTCCACAACTGGACAAAACATTTTAAAGGAATAGTTTGGCATTTTAGCAAATATGCTTATTTGCTTTTTTGCCTAGAGTTAGATGAGGAGATCAACACCACTCTTCTGTCTAAAGCTACAGCCAGGAGACCGTTGACTTAGCACATAACCCTCTGTCAAACCACAACTTTTCATTTTTAGAACTTGTACATTTTTTTACAGATTAAACAAACTAGACATAACATGAGCTGTAGACGTGTTGGTAGACTGATTTTTTAACTTTTGGACGGAGCTATGCTACATTTTTATGCTAACCTAAGCTAAACGGACTCCTAGCTGTAGGTTCATATTTAACAGATATCAACCATATGCTATCGATCTTCTCATCCAACTGTCAGCAAGAAAGCATATACACGTATTTCCCCAAAATGTCTTTTTCAATTAACTATTTCTATAAGGTTAGGATATATGTAAGAGCCATTCTAGAGGATTCTTGTACTTTTTTGGATTATACCATGTCAAAACTTAATACTTAATGGTAAAGTCAGGTTTTTAGAGTCAAGTCTCAAGGAAGTCAAAGTCTTGCAGCAGTCAAATCCAAGTCCAGAGATGTATTTAAATAATAAAAGGAAATAACACAAGGAGACTTGACAGTGAGGACTTGAGACTTGACAGTGAGGACTTGAGACATGACTTGGACTTTCCCTAAAAACAGCTCTGGGCTGCATTCAAAATAGAATTAGAAGTGAAAGAAGATTTATGATCTAACCTAGATGAAGTCTATTTATGACAGGTCTTCCATTCAATCAGAGACTTGCATGGCACTCTCCCAGGAAACACCTCATTGCTAATATTTTAGATTGTAGTTATATAAGATTTGTTCAACGCTGACCTGGCAAGTACAGGAGGTGCAGCTGTCAACCTCCCAATCCTCCCCCTGCTCATACACTCGTCCATCCTGCACACACCAGATCTCCCCGTCTCTGTCTCTGTCAAGATCGTTGACATCACCGCCAAAGCCATCACCGTCTCCATAGTCACCGTCTCCATAGTCTTCACCATGGCCATGGCCATGGCCATTGTCATTGTCATTTCCATTTCCATTTCCATTTCCATTGCCGTTGCCATTGCCGTTGCCATGGCCGTTGCCATTGCCGTTAGCCATGCCATGCCATTGCATGACCGTCTGGCCAATGGGCCATTGCCGTGGCAACATGGCTATTGCCACTGCCTTTGCCGTGGCCAGTGGCTATAATTGCCACTTTGCCATTGCCGTGGCATGGCTATTGCCACTTGCCATTGGCCGTGGCCATGGGCTAATTGCACTTGCCATTGCCAGTTGGCCATTGCCCGTGGGCCATGCTATTGCCATTGCCCATTGCCATTGCCGTAGCCATTCCGTGGCCATGGCTATTGCTCATTTCCATTGCCGTGGCCATGCGGTGAGCATTTGCCGTGACCATTGCCAGTGGCCCATGTTCACTATTGCCATTGCCATTGCCATTGCCATTGCCGTGGCCATTTCCATTGCCGTGGCCACGGCCATTGCCTATGCCTCTGCCTCTGCCTTTGCCATTTCCATTGCCATGGCCACGGCGATTGCCACGGCCACCACTGTTGCTGCTGCCACTGTTGCTATTGCTGTTGCTCAGCTCAGCCAAAGATATGCGCATCTCTTCATTTTCTCTTGACTGAGAATACAAATACATTCAAAAAATTAAAATCATCACATAAAAAACTATATATTTGACCTATTTATATAGGGCCTATTGCCCTGCATTAGTATAAAAAGACCTGTTGAATTAGGCTAGAGCGATGGTTGTCATAGCCAACATTTTAACACTGATGGTATTCTTTCTGCTTGATTTTTCCCCAAAAATTACCAGGACATTTACCACAAACCACAGTGCTTGCCTGCCAGAAAAAAGGATGTCGCTACTTGTTCCATTTGCACTGAAAGAAGTGCTACTCTCTGTTGGGTTTGTCAAACAGATTTCCCATAAAGCTCTACCCCATCAATTGCAATATAAAGTTCTCTGTAATTGTCTCTGTTTGTTTATTAATCACAAAAAGTTAATTCCACAATGTTTTAATGAAAACACTTAATTGTTACACCTAATTCTTTTTTAAAGAAAAGAAAATGTTAAGTTAAATTTCTTCCCTCATTAATATCAAAATGTAGTATTAGAGAGTTAAACACAACAAACAAATGCCAACAGATGATGCATGTGCATTAATTTGTGTATCTTACTACTCTCTCCAGGTCTTCAAGCAGGTTGCTGGTCACAATCCGCAGGCCTTGGATCTCAGTGAGCAAGCCCACCAGCTCCTCACATGGATGACGACAGATTTCTGACGACACATTTTCGACCTTTGCACCACCCACACCTGTAAAGGTGACAAGTATGTGGGGGTCTGTGTTACATTTTATACTTCAGACTGTGTTAATGATGAAGAAAAAAGAGATGAAGAAACTGTATGTATTTGAATGCAGGTATATATGTGTCTGCGAGTAAATGTGAGTGCTGTGTGGTACCTGCACACACAGCTGCTGCATAGAGGAAGATCAAAAGCCAGGGGAAGCCTCTCAGCGGACTCATTCCTGTTCACACATAAATCACATATGCAGTCACCATGAAATATAACAACTATACTGCTACACCACCGCACAATACAAGCAGGACTGCTGCAGAGGAGATAAAGGAAGAAGAAGAAGATGAAGAGGGAATTAACCTTGCATACCTGCGTCCTCCTCTCTGGTCTGCCTTCCCTCCAAGATTAGAAATCACGGCCGGTAGGCTCGTCCCAGGCTGCAGCTCCACGGGGGCTGTGATGGAATGTCTGTCTCCTTCCTTATTTCCTTGTCTCCTTGTTTCCTTCACACCTTGGCATCCGGATCGACACAGCTTACTCAGTAATTTGTTGCTGAGGCATCCAAAAGAAATAGATGTTGGTGCGAGTGAAATCTGAGTGAAGAACATGCAGACAGCTCTGTTATTTCTGTAGAAAGTTCTAATGTGGTTATGTATTTGTTTGAGTGTGTGGGTGGGTGTGTGTGTGTGTGTGTGTGTGTGTGTGAGGCAGGAGCGGGGGCCATATATTACCCGTCTGTCTGGCGATGAACTGGGCTGCATATCTCCCAGCGAGAAACCCAGCTGGATGGAAGGAACTCTGTATGTGTGTGTGTGTGCGACTGTGAGTGTGAGTGTGTGTGTTGACGTCTCGATGCAGGTTTCCCAGACACATCATTTACACTCTTCACTCTCCAAACTGAGACTCACATGAAAATATGCACTCACACATTGAAACACACGCACTTATTGGCTAACTCGAGTTTTCCAATATTTTAGGAGCGAGAAAACTGGCATCACTTTAAATCCCTGGTGAAAACGAGAGGCTTGATGTGTGTGCTTGTGTATATGTGTGTGCATTTATTCAGATTTGTCTTCATGTCTGCAGAGGAGAGGTAAAGACGAGCAAGCTGGTGGAATACAAAAACATCCACTTCCATTGGGACCATCATCTCTTTCCTTTCTCTCTCTTTCCCTCCATCACTTTTCTCTCTCTCTCTGTCTCTCTCTCTCTCTGTTTGGTCTTCTCCCTGCTGAGTCAAAGAGGCATCATCGTCCTGAATCATATTTTCCATCTGTAGACTCCACTTGTAGAATAATGAATCTCACAGATGTGTGCACACATGTATGCACACACATGCAAGCGCCTGTGCCCATACAAAAACACTAACACACAATTCCAACAAATGCTCTATTTCCAGATACCTGGAAACATCACAACAGAAGAACAAATAGGGACAGCCACCATGTTTCTTCCTGGAAATGGTTCAACGGCGGAGGCAGTGAAAGCAGGTGCTGTCACTGCTCCTACAGGCAGAAAAATCCCAAACGTAATAAGATCTGAGGGGGATATAAAAGGTGAAGACTTGGGTGAGATTACTTGGAAAAGTCCAGTGTGACACTCTTGGACTGATACGCTGTGTGGAAGGCACATTTTGTTCTGGGATCTCTCTCAAAGTCTACAACTTTGTCTGTCTTCCAGAGAGAAAATAGTTTTAAAGAGGGCACTCTGCTCGCTGTCTTAGAAAGGTGAAGCTGACTGAAGGTTGCAGGGCTATCAAGGGCAGCGGACAGATCTGCAAAAGCAACAGGAAGGCCGCTGGTGAGATGGAGGCAGGGTTGAGAAACAGGGCACTTTATGCAATCAGGCAGCTTGAGAAAAGGGCTGAGTTGGAGCTGCGGCAATTGCCCCATTTCTCTAAAGGTAAAAGAACTCAAAGGGCTGTTGCATCCTGCTCTAAGCCCTCACTGTGAGCAGCAACCTTACCAGCTAGACAGGCCAGACAATATCCTGCAATTGCCGGTCCCCATTTTAAGCATGTAGTGGTCAGAGAATTACATGGGATTAAAGTAAAAGGATTTACATGGAAGGGTGTAGTAACGCAAGATTGGAGAAGGTCAGGGACAAAGATGTCATAAGTTAGCAAAGGTAGACATGGGAACTGGTGATTTATTTATTTATGGTACCTTTCAGTGCAGAGATAAATAAATGCTACCATGAATTTCATATATATATATATATAGATAGATAACTAGATAGATAGATAGATAGATGCTGACTCACTAAATGCATTTTGCATTGTTTATCACAATAACAGCCACTGTGGGTCAGTAGAACAGGAGAGGGACATTAATCCAGTTATCAGATCATCCTATTATTCTGCAGATTAGCTCGCAGCAAGCAGGCCTTCTGGGATTTGTAGTCCAGAATGATGCACTCCTGGTTTCCTACTAGTCCACCATCCACCCACTACCCATAGATGAAAGCCTTCACATATCAAAGCCTTCTCTCATTAGGCTCAGTGGTGCTGAAATCAAAGCCTGGCCATACAGTAATGGCCCATCTCTAGCAACCTCTGGGCTAGTCATTTTTTCCCGACCCCTGTCGTGCGTCACGGCGGGTGCACGAACCCAATCACTCCTCCTTGTGCGCACGGCACCCGGTGGCTATCTGTGAGGTGTGAAGTGAGAGGTGACGCAGCGCCTGACATTGCAGGTCAGAGCGGAACCGGCCCTCTGCGCTCAGGGCTTTGCACAGCTCAATTAGCGTGACACACTTTCCCCCTGTGATCGCCTGCCTTCCGCCCGGTTTGCTGGACACAGCGGATTATGCCCACTAACTTCGACAGCGCACTTCCAAAGAGGCACAGCATTCATTAGATAAAAAGGAACCGGTTCCTTTCCATTTTTTTTTTTTTTTTACGCGCGCGTACAGCAGAAAGTGACCTGTGTATCAGTGGGAAATGACAGCGGATGGGGATATGGCTGGGTTCGTCCCTCAGAAGGAGATTGTGTATAACGGTTTGTTGCCTTACTCGGACCGGTTGGACCGGGAGGCCACGGAGCTGTTGGCGGAGATCAAAGCGAACCTGTCCAGAGCTGTCCTTCTCAGAGAGCTATGGCCCGGGGTCGCTTTCTGGTGCAAGAAACTGTTCTCGTAAGTGTTGAAGCAAGAAGACCCACACAGAGTCACTTATGATTCTTGATAATGATCTATATAGCAGCTCATTTAGGCTTCAAAGCAAAACACAACCCACAGCCTCACAAGTTGTCACAGAGATGCATAAATACTTTTCTAGTTTAATAAATGTTTAATAATATATGTCACAGGGGTATTATATTGAATTTCATTGGGCAGCGTGTCAGCATTTCCTTACACATTCAATAATCAATGTTAACTTTGAAACCCGAAATATTCAGTATTAGGTCCTCAAGAGTGTATTGCACTTAAACAAATGGGGGATAAGGTACCAAATATCAGTCATATGAGTGGTGAAAGAGGAGACTTCCTGGTGTTACTGATCTTCATCAGGGCATCATGTTCTGCACTTTAAATAAAGCCGGGACTTTTAATTCACTTTGTCCACTTGGCATAAACTCAGATTTCCCTGAAGCTGTGTATTTACTGTGTGTAAGGATATGGGTCAGTTGCAGGAGGCGGAAGTGATCAGCTCACCTTTCTCTGCCCTCACCCCTCCCCCTCCCCCTCTCCCAAACCTCCAACCCTCAGGTTTCTGAAGCTGTACGGCCGGAGGTTCAGTAAAGAGGACCATATTCTCTTCATCAAGCTGCTCTATGAGTTGGTCACGCTCCCAGACCTGGAGCCTCACATGATGCAGAGCTACGCCAGGCTGCTCATTCAGCTTCTCAAGTGGGTGTGACACAAACACACAGGGCATACACAAAAAATGCATAAGAGATGTCCGAACTCCTCACCCCTTAGGGACAGTGTGAGGAGCTCAGACGTCTGGATGGAGCTCGGAGAACCACAGCTCGTCTCTTTCGCATGAATAAAAGAAGTCAGTTGAGGTGCTTCAAGCTCCCGATGAGGATGTCTCTCTGTAGCCCCCGGGGCAGACCCAGAACATGAGGGATTACATATCCCATCTGGCCTGGAATACCTTGGGATCCCCCAGGATTAGCAAAGGGGGGGTGTAGCTGGAGGGAAGTATATTAAGGTAGCCTGATATACTATGAAGTACAGCACAGTAGAAGAACTGCATGAAAAATAAAACACTGACTCCCCAACATTAGTCTCTCTTGTCCTTTAGTATCCTCTAGTATAATGAGATCAGAGACCAGGCCGATTGGTAAACACTAGAAGTGGTATACTGATGTCAAGACAAATGACGTGTTGAAGTGGATTTTCCACTTACCTGTATGCCATTTGGATCGCTGCCATTTTGGAGCTTTAGACTACTTGCAGACTTGAAAAGGGAATTTAGAAAGTACTCAGAGTACTCGCCTAGAGTCTTCTGACCTGTGGCCCTTTGCTGCCTGTCATCCCCTCTCTCTCTCCCCCTTTCCTGTCTATCTTCAGTTGTCCTGTCAATTATACAGGACACAACACAAAACATGTGCCAGCAAGGCACATACAAAAAAACTTGGAAAGTAAAGACATAGATAACGAAATATGTACAATTAAGACCTGCAATACCACATCACACTGAATACAAATACAATTTCCAATCAGATAAAATATACAATATCTCTAATCCAGAGATTATGTGAGGGAGGGATCGTTGATGTCCAGGTGTCAGTGTTATATGTCTGGCTAACAGGGTTGTAAAGGCTTTACTGTGACATCCTTTTGGCACTTGTGGAGGGAAGGTAATGAAGGCGTAACCCTAATGTGGTTATGTATTTGTAACAACCTCAGACAGGGTAACAAAAATTTCCATCCAATATTTAGATTGATAGATATTCATGCTATATTTCTAAGAAAAGGCACACAAGGGCAACACTGGAGTATTGAGAGATCTTTAGTTTTACATAGACTACAATATTATATATTTTCAGTGTAGATAGAGTGAAAATCAAATGGCAGTTCAGTCATACAATGTAACTTATATGTATGTTTTTTGGAGTGGTTATAAAAAATGTGACAATCATATGAAAAAAAAAAGTCAGAGTTAGTTGACCAGTGGCAGAAGAAGATTTTTTGCTAAAGGTAGTACAACAAAAATTCTCCATTACAGGTAAAAGCTCTTCATTCAGAATCCTGCTAATAGTACAGAACAGAGGTATTATCATCATAAAACTGCTGTTTCAAAAGTAAAAGTAGTCAGTCTGCTCTGAAAAATGGCCCCTGTGAGTGAGATAATAGGTGTTAATACTTTCACTTAGTTTGGTAGTTTAGTCCCGTGTTGCCAACATAGGAGTCAAGCCCCCTCAAAGGGTCACAAAGTAAATCTGGGGGGGGTCATTAGATGATTAATGTGGTATAAAAAGTTTTTCTACACAAAGTTGCATTGTTTTTTTTGTCCTTTCCTCTAATATTTGCTTTTCTTAAGAAATATTTAAAAAGTTGACCACTTATGGTTTAAACAGTTATTTAAATGAAATAATCTTAGAAGTTTAGAAGGGAAATCTCACCTTTTGGTTTCTCTCTGAAATGTAGTCGAGTAAAGATTTAAAGTAGCAGAAAATGGACACAGCACAGTAAGTAGAGTTTTTGAGTAAATGTACTTAGTTACACACACAATCATAGTAAGTAAAAACGACAGTAAAGTATGTTGGCCTAACAGTACATTTATTACTTTTTAAGCCCTGACCTATATCGTAACTCCCTGCTTTTGTCTCTCAGATCAGCGACTGCAGGATATTCTCCAAGACGGTCACATTCATCACTTCTCATTTGTCTCCAGTTGTTTCCATGATTTTCACATCCATCACAAAACAACACCTTAATGTAGATGTCATTTGTCTGAATGTTTTCCATTAGATGAAAAGAGAAAGATCTGGGCTAACCGTATATTAAGTGCCGGGTCTCACAGCTGAGAGATGAATTTGATACTCAACATCACGCATCGGGTCTCAATAGGATTCTTTTTTTTTTCTTCCCTCGCATTTCACCGTCATTTCCCTGATTGTCTCTTCTTTCCTTCATTTTTCAAACCTCCCCAATGAGAGTCTGTTCCATAGCTGTTAGATGAATGAGAGAGGAGGAGACAAGAGGAATCTGAGGCTGTGGAAATTGCGCATATTCTTCACTCTTGATTTTTCTGTGGGGCTTATTCCCATAAAAAGTGTGATTTTTACAAAGAACTAAGTAATACAATACAAAGAAAGCAATGTCAAAGTCTCTCAGGAGGATTAAAAAAAGCTGCTGCCTTTACAGCTTATTTAGTCCTCATCGGTGGCACACTGGCTGGTTACCGTGCAATTTAAAAGCTTAACAGGATGTTTGATAAATCAAGAATCATAGTAAAAGGTAACTTCACAGCTTGCACATAGCTAGTTGTGTCTCCTTTCATATCTTAAACCTTCAAAATTTCTCTCTCCGCAGTTCCTCAAAGGGAGGCTGTATTGTGAGCATTTTATACCAGCTGAGTCTATAGCTGCAAAATATGTCTGCAGCCATCAGTCCAGTTATGCTTTATTGAATACAAAGAATCTCGGTTTTATGTTTGCACACATGTCCGGAAGTTGTCATCATCATGTTAAGTTCAGCCTGTGAGGTAGTGACTAATTTTCCACAATTACAGACTCTTTCAGACACCCTGTAGTTTCTCACTTCAATATAACATTATTACCATCATTTAGTCTTGACTGGGTACCTTGACTGAAGTCCTGCAAAATCCTCATAAAGAGGAAAGGCGATAATTTTCTTTCTTTTTTTCTTTCAAACAGGAAGAAGGAACTACTATCAAGGGATGACCTACAGTTGCCATGGCGACCACTCTATGATCTGTACGAAAGGGTCGTCTACTCCAAAACTGAGCACCTTGGACTCATCTGGTTCCCCAAGTATGACATTTTACCTTTATATTGACCTGTTGCAAAAGGTTGGAGCACTGAATTGCCTTATTGTATATGCATTTCCTTTAAATTTAACTGGTTTTATACCACATTATTCTATTTTTAAGGTTACGGCATACCCAAACGTTATGCTAAATATATATCTGCATTAAGGGAAGGGTCTGACATTTTGGGAAATATGCTTATTTGCCTAGAGTTAAATGAGGAAATTAATACCACTCTCCTGTATGTATGCTAAATATGAAGCCACAGTCAGCAGCCAGCTAACTTAGCTTACTTAGCATAAAGACCAGAAACAGCCTGGCTCTGTCCAGAGGTGCTGGTAGACTGATTAAGTTATTTTTTGACGGAACCAGCTGTTTCTCGCTCATCAGCCAACTACTGGCTGTAGCTTCATATTTACCGTACAGACATGAGAGTGGTACCAATATTCACATCTAACTCCCTGCAAGAAAGCAAACTGGGGGATTAGTAAATTCATATAGTTCTGTTACATTTCTATTCAAAACGATAAGCCCAAAAGTTAACCTCTTTCCTAAAGAATTTAGAAAGTGAAATAAATAATTAATGGTTAGGAATGATCAATTATTGATGTCAAACAGTATATGGTTTCTCTGATTTAAATTGCTGTAAACCTATTATCTTTGGACTGTTGGTTAGACAAAACAAAATATTTTAAGATGTCACCTTGGGCTCGGGGAACTCTTTATGTGCGCTATTTTCTGACATTTTATTGACTAAAAGACTAATTGAAAAAATAACCAACAGATTGGCTGATTGTGAAAATAACTTTTAGTTGCAGCATGAATGTTGATGGCTTTTTAAACTTCGGTGAGGACATGCGGATCTCACAAGATAGTAAAAGCAAAGCTCCTCCACAAACAAACACTCACACACCTCCTCTCTCCGCTTGTTTGCAGCTCAGTGGACCACATTTTGAAGGCTTTGATCAAAAGCTGCAGACTGTAAGTCCTCATCCTCTGTGATCATGTAATTTGTTCGGCGGATAATGTATTGCTTTGATCTTCAGTTGAGCTGTGTACTGTAGATCAATGTGTCTATGTGTATCTCCAGTCTGTCTTTGCTTGTCTGCATCTATTTGCACTCACGTCTGTCCTTGCTTGCGTGTGTGGTTGTGTGTGTTCTTGTGAATTTCCCAGGTATTTCCCTGCATCGTCCACCAAGGAGATGCTGGATGAGTGGCGCCCCCTGCTGTGCGTGTTTGACGTGGTTATGCAGAAGGCCATCAGCAACATGGAGCTTTTCCTGCCCACCATCATGCCCCCGGAGGAACACAGCCAGGCCTTCCAGTAAGTGGGCCAACTTGAATGGCTCTGTTTCAAAACCGGATTATACGCCAAGTGCAGCTTGACTCGGCCAGAGCTAACACAAAGGGTTTATAAAGTTTTAGCAAAAGCACCCCTTTGTTTATTTATAGAACAATCTCTGCCAGCAGAAAAAGGTGGAATATGTTGCATTTTTTTGACCATTTTTGATCCTGTGATGGAAACCTAAATTTGTGTGAATCCTGTGGTCGATAAAAGTGCATGTCATGTATGACCAAAGTATGACCAAATTTTCAGCCCCTGTGCACCCGGGAGTTTCAATAAATAATGTCCTTCTTCTTGGGTTACCAGTGCTTACCGTCTCCTTGTTTTGCTAATATTTTGCTTCATTGGAAAGCCTTTGCCCCTTTCTCTCCGCACCCTTCATGGTTGTGTTCCAGCTACCAAGCCTCTTCACTGTGTTCATTGCATTCTTCACTGTGTTCACTCTTTCACAAGCTATTTGTCTGGATTTAGTCTTGGATTCATCAGCGGTTTCCGCGCAGTTTCCACAATACATCATCTTCAATACTCTATTTTTCCGATTCACTTTTTCTCTCTCTCCTTCAGAATCTACAAGGGAGGGAGTGGAGTTTATATTTTGGGGAATTGGAGATAGTTGAGGGGAATTCAGCTTCAGGTGTGTGTATGTTAGTGGGTGTCAATATAATGTTGTTTTTTTGTGTGTTTTCAGGTTGTGGTTCGATGAATTAATGAGTCTTTGGACGTCGGTGCAAAATCAGCCCAGCTGGGAAGGGGTGAGACACACACACACAAATGCACACACAATATTTCAGGTATTTTTTAATTATTTGACACCTACAAACTGTTCACTGGCTTGAAAGTTAAAATCTTCATGCCACAGCAACGATACTTAAAGCTGAAATGAATGTGAAAATTCCACCTCTCAGTTTTCCTTAATAAGTCTGCAACACCAAGCGGTGGATTTTTAAAAATATTTTTAAATGATTGAGCAATGAATCACGTAGCTTTCCAGTTTCCTAAAAATGGATTGAGTATTTTGGATTGACACACTTTCCTACATTTCCTGATGATGATGATTGAAATGTTGAAATGTTGTTAAAGTATTAGCTTTAAGTTTCCACTCGGCATGCAGATAAGATTTTCCATTTGTGCCTCCGCTCTGCTGTCATCCAGCCTCCTGGCCTTTTAACGGCCTGGCTGTGCACTCTTCCTCTCTTCTTGAACATCTTTTTTTTGCAAAGCAGCTATATTTAATTCTTGGAATGACAGCCTTCACTTCTGGGAATGTTCTTTGTACTCGCAGTGATTGTTTGTGTTATGTTGTCTCTTAGCACCTTGTGAACCTGTTTGCTCGCCTCGCCAACGATAACATCGGCTACGTGGACTGGACCCCGTATATTCCCACAGTGAGTCATTAACAGAATTATGTGGATATCAAAGGGTTTCTGTTAATGTATTCTATTTGGGACTGCTGGACCACGTGAGTGAGATGAAACTCTGCACTGTGTGTAGATCTTCACCAGGATCCTGCGCAGTCTGAACCTTCCAGTTGGGGTCAGTCAGATGGTGGCACCGCGGTATCTCACCAACTCCTATGACATTGGACACTTGGTGTTGTGGATCACAGCGCTTCTGGTACACACTCTGCTGACTTTTTTATCTTAATAACACATTAAAAAACACATCTATTTTTTATTGCAGCTACTTAATTATTTGTTGATTTACATTGCTGCAGGGTGGACCAGGAAACCCTGCACAGAAGGAGCTGACCTGCCTTTTCAACAGCATCGCCTCCTTCTACCATCCATCCAATCATGGTCGCTGGCAGGTAAGTCTCTCTCTCTCTCGCTCACACACACACACACACATGCACACACTCGGAGCGAGTTGTGAACACATTTTCAACTGCTTCCTGTCACACTCCTTGGATTTATAACCTGTCACTCAGGACTTGGCGGGCTCTCTCTGCACTAACAAGGCAATAATGAAATGCACGAGTGCCAGAGAAAAGAACGATATCACAGATCTGTTTACTGCAGACTGTCTGAATGTGTCTCTGGATGATAACGCTAATGTTGAATATGTGTGGGTGTGTGTGTGTGTTTGCCTGCAGTCTCGACTGATGCGGCTGCTTCAGCGTCTCCCAGCGAGCGTTGTGCGTCGCGTGCACCGGGAACGTCACGCTGCCCCCAGCTGGATCACGCTGGTTCCTGAGTGTCAGAAGTTGACTGATACAGACTTGCAGGCGTTCACCCGAAGCCTCATCGGGGCCACCCTGCTGGCCATGTTCAGGTACTGCATGTTGGTAGTTGTTTGCCATAATATTTAAATTACTTAAATGAAACTACAACCTGTCTATATGTGTGTAATCTTACATGGTTAGACCTGTGTTTAAACATTAGAGATCTGGAGAAATTGTAATATCCTTGGAATCCTATTACTATAAGGATTATAACACATGTACATGCATACATCCACACATACAATACATATTCCTACATTTATACAAGATACACTATACATGTGATGCATATCTGTACACATTCACTGGCATCATATAAGATAATTTCTGTTGGACAGTTGGATCACTAGAAATACAACAGAGTGAGTCAGCATTATTCAGTAAGTGATTTATTTATAGAGCGCTTTTAAAGCAAGATGTACAAAGTAGTAAAAAGATAAAATATAATTAGAGGACATAATAGGCCTTGAAAGCAAAAGCATAAAACAAATTAAGCAACACGTAAGACATCATAGTGGAAAAGTATTAGTGAAAAAGTAAATTTAGAATAATAGAATCAAACGAAAGAGAGCGAGAAGCCGAAATAATTTGATATTAGCTTTTAAGACAAGCTGTTCTGTAAAGATAGCTTGTAAGATGACATTTTAAAACAAACACAGTGTGGGAAGTCCGATAGATACTATTTCTACTCAGGCAGAAATATAGGTGTCATTGTGGGAGTAGTGTGAGTGTTCTGTTGCACAGTCAGAGCCAATCAGTGATCTTTATAACCCACAATTATTGACCGAAATCTCTAAGACATCTTTTGAGCCAGAAGTTCAGTTTAGAATAGATTCTGATGGCATATTTGGCTTCACACCTTCCAGTTATTAGTTTTATCTAAAAAATAATGTCCTTTTTCAGCTAAATATCACAGCTAGCAAAACTGTTTTGGTGATTGGCAGGGCTAAATTTGGCTGAAAAGTGAACGTTCTGGAGACATGTAGGTAACTTTTAACCATTATCTCAACAGCATTGAATCTATTTTAGTGTGTAGTTAGGAGGTGCTTGAAATGTAGGTAAAACAATGGTTATATGAAACCTAAACATCTGAATTACCTTAGTTTTTCAGCCAAATTTAACCCAGTTTTAAGTAGTTTTGACCTACAAGTCGTCATATCAGTGTTGGATTGCTGCCATGTAAACACGCCACAGGAATCAGTGCCAGTCAGTTTTCTAATAAGTCCATACCCTGCTGTGTCTCATGAGCGCAGTGACTGGCCTCAAGACGGAGGCCTCAGCAACAGCACGCCTAATCTGGACAAACACAGGTCATCTGTGATTATCTGTGTGTGTGTGTTGTTGACGACACTGTACTGTATGTTGTTCTGTGTTCATCTGCCCTCTTCTGGTGATGTGCAGTAAAACTGGCAGTACGGATGCAGCCTACGCTCTTCAGAACCTGGCTCTCCTCACACCAGAACTAGCCATACCACCTGTACTTGAGAAGTAAGTGTTTGTGTGAAATATCTGCCATGAAGCCTACTGTCAAAACCAATATTGACAGTGCAACCTGTAAAAACGTATTAATGGCTTTTGTAACTCCTATTATTATTCTTTGTTTTTCTGTGATTTGTAAACAAAAATAATTACAATAATTTGGGGGTTTTCTGGGATGTAAACAGGAAGTATAATGTCACCATGGAGCATTATATTTTGGCAGATTGGCACCATTATATGGATGCTAATTTAGCTATTAGCAGCTCCTGTTAGTCATGTATCCATGGATGTACAGACAACTGTCACTGGATTACTTTGATACTGAAGAACACTTAAAAAAGATTCCCAGGCAAGTTCTGCAGATATGAATGAGGAGCATCTCTTTCTAAGCAGATTTAGGTGTTTATGCACAATGGAAATATAGATAATGATATCCTCAGGAAGTCACATCTAAAAATATGTCTCATGCCTGTGTGTTCAGATTTGACAGAGTCGTAACTCTGAGAAGGAATTCGAATTTATCCACAAATTGCAGCAATCAGGTGCTAAGTTCTCTCCCATCATCTCATTTTGTTCTTAACCTCTTTGTACCTTGTATATAACAGGACCTATGCAGCGATGGAGACCCTGACGGAGCCGCATACCCTCACCGCCACTCTCAGCTGCATGATTGGCATGGCTCGCAGCCTGGTTTCCCCTAACAACCACTACCCAGAGGGCCGTGCGCACGTGCTTCCACTGCTCATGGGCTCTCTGCCAGGGGTGGACCCCAACGACTTCAGCAAGTGCATGGTGAGTAATGGATGTGTTGATTAGTAATGAAGAAGAATTGTTAGACAAGTAGACAATACAGCTCTTGCTGATTAAATTCCCTTCCAGCGTACTCTGGTCTATCCTATTAATAATTCCTGAAAGTGGAATGAATATCTCAGTTTGAAGAGCTCGCAATTACTGAGGCTCAGTCCTCAGTTTCTGCTTGAATTGTAAAATGGATTGGTTTTCTTTCTTGGTTTGCTCATTGTCTCCAGACTACATTAATCCATCACGCCAGAATGAATTAATACATTTGAAAAACTTATTCCAGCGACATCTGTTGGGTTATTTAACTTAGGCCTTGACCACGTCAGATGATGTAAATTGATCTGTTTCCCGCTGTGTCGCTCTGTCAAGATTACGTTCCAGTTCATCGCCACCTTCACCACTCTGGTGCCTTTAGTGGATTGTTCGTCTGCTCCTTCTCGACACAGTGATCTCACAGAGGTACACACGCATTCATTTAGTCACGAAAGAGGCAAAATGTTGTTACTTTGCCTTAATCATTTGAAAACCATCTCCCTTTTTTCTTGAAGGAATTGTTTGACATTTTTAAAGAGTTAGATTAATAAATTGATACCACTCTCATGTATGTGGTCTTTACAGTAGACTAAATATGCAGCCAGCTTTGCTTAGTACAAAACAAGTTGTGGACTGGTGATGCACAGTATGGCCAGGCTAGTTTGGTTTCCTTTTGCTTCCAGTCTTTATGCTAAGCTAAGCTAAACTAAAAGCCTTTTTATTTAGAGTAAAAACATTAGAGCGGTATTGATCTTCTTGTGTAACCCTCGAGCGAATGAGCATATTTCCCAAAATGTTGAACAATTCCTTTAATTATTTGGAAATAAAACCAGCCCACACACAGTAAAGACTCAAAATCTAATATTCTCATATATACAAATACACTAACCAGTCATTTCTGTTTCGCCTCCTCAGATTGAGAAAGATCTGTGTTTTGCTTCAGCTGAATTTGAAGACTTCGTTCTCCAGTTTCTGGACAGGTAGAGACAAATTAACAAGTCAAACTGTCACTTTGTTAAGCCTTGTTGTCAACGTCTGAGTATAAGTGTATCTCTTCCTGTTTGAAATGCACCGGTCTGCATCCACGTAAAACAGCCTCTTTCACCGTAACGATGTTGACATTTTCATTGCTGACAAGTGCATAAGTGTGTGCCTTGTGTGTATGTGTGTGTCTGTGCCCGTGCAGGTGTTTTGCTCTGATAGACAGCAGCACCCTGGAACAGACGCGTGATGAGATGGAAACGGATACCCAGACTCATCTCGAGAGCCTGGTGGAGTTGGGCCTGTCCTCTACTGTTAACACCATCCTAACACAATGCTCCACAGAAATATACAAGGTAGCACACACACACACAAACACACACACACACTCAGACACTCACCGGTACATCCTTGACTTAAAGGCAACGTCACTCTCTTTTAAGTACATTAATTCACTAATCCCAAACCCGAGCTAAACAGTTCTAATACAGATGACTAACCTTAAATGCCCTGAAACTTAATTTGCTCAATCAGCTTCTTACTATGAGTGCTACATGAATACAAAAATGTTTTGACAATCTATGTTTTCATTAGTGTATAATCACCTAAAAATAAGAATCAGTGTGTTTTTGTTACATTCGAATAAGCCATTTTTATCTACAGAGGAAGCAGCTCCTTTGTCCTCTCCTACTGAGTCTGCCCATTATGTTCTACAGTAGCCAAATGGCCAAACACTGGCTGTAGAAGTCATGTGCATTTTTGTGACTTTCAAAGCCCATGTTTTCTAGTAATCCTATGACTTTCAGTTAATACTACAACACTGGTCTCCTTTAAATAGAATAAATAAATAAACTAAAATATTCAGTTTTTTAATAATTAACTTGATGGTTGTTTATTTAATCATGAATATTTGATGTTATAAGAAATATAAAAGTTACCAATTACACCCACATTACAATTTATTTGGCTAAATTTGCTCCAAACAATTCACATTAATCCATTCAACCTAAATAGAAAAGTGAATTGTATTTAAAGATAGTTACAGTTAGAGCACAGTCCCCATGAAAGTACTTTGAATATAATCAGTGCTAGTCTTCATCATCTCGCAGTATAGTCTTCATATAACCCCTGATGAAATGTCAGACAATTACTAGAATGGAAAAACATGTTGGTTCCCAAAAATATGGCCTAATATTAATCAAATACATTAATCTAGTAATCTTGTGAATTTGTCTGTGGAAATTTTAAACCAAAAGAACAACCATAACCATTAAGTAGCACATACTGCGCATCTGATCTTTCCAAACTTTTGCCTTTGTTGTTAGGATTGGCGTTGCAGAAGGTGTATACTTATGCATACCTCCATATCTATTGAAGACTGTGTGTCTTGGGCAGAGATGAGTGGCTGCATTGCGGAAGCTGACTGCTAATGGTATTTATAGTGACTTATATCAGCTATCAGTTTTTTTGCCCTGTACTGCACATCTATACCAAACCTAGTTGTTTATATCCCCTTTGTGATAATGTGGTTTATTTTTATCTATTATTATTATGCAAGCTAAGGAATTTTTGAGTTAATGATGAATGACAAATGATATGAGGTGATAGAAAACAATGTTGTGTGTTCATTATTCCATCTCTGTTAACACCACGAGGTTTAATGTAGGCTAGGTTGGACATACTGTAGTATAACATCATATAAATTCATACATGCTATTTAGTATATTTTACGATACTTGCTTTATAATTATATTGGAGAAGAAGTCAGTAACTAATGACTGTAGGTCGGGTAGAATTTCATGCATGCTTCGGGCTTGTTTTGCTTCATAAGAGAGCAAACTGTGGTGGGTGTGTACCAATCGTGTGTAGCCAATGTGTCCAGACCTCGCATGTTAATTGTTGTTTTCCGTTTGTTTTGTTGGGTCCATTCACTGCTTCTTCCAAGCAGACATATGAATGCACCGTGGCTTTTAATTACCAGCAGCGCGTCATTGGTAGTGACATGCCTAAGTTAGGGATCAGATGTAGTTGTGTTATGTGTGTTAAGAGTAGGTACAAGTGTGGGTCTGTTTTTAATGACTATAGTGTTCGCCGTCCTGCAAGCCTCTTTTGGGAATCTAGCTTGAGCTTATTTATTGTACAATCTGTTTCGTTTTGCATGAAATGAAAACTTGCAGTTTCAATCCAAGTAAAGATATGTTCGCATTTCATGTGTTTTTAACACATTATCGAATTGTAGTATTATTAAATCCTCGCTCAGTAACAATTATGACGTAATCCTTTGCTATTAGAATTTGCAAGT
>NW_023339651.1:6753119-6771690 GCF_004916995.1 Morone saxatilis | reverse complement strand
ACATGTAATCAGTTACTACCCAACACTGTTAACTAGTAACTACATCCAGTATATTCTGTGAGTATTAAACTATATAAAGTACAATACTAGCAAACTACTTCATGTTTCATCCAGCTGTCCCTGGGAAATGTCACGGTCAGTTCCTTTAGTCAACCAGTAATTATACCCCGGGTGATAATGGATTCATACTCCATGATGCTTTTTTCATCATGATGTTCAAGCCTGCTGGCATTAAAAGCGAGAGATAATCATGTCATTCGCAAATGATATACTCGAATGTAGAAGATGATTGAATACAGAAATAAGTTGACTTGCTCAAAGATTGTGGGCTTATTATGTTGAAAATGTATAATTGTATGTTAATGGACAGCTAGTCAAAGCACTTCCTGTCAGGGAACACATGGGATACTTTCATTCTACATGTTTTCACTTTTACCACATAAAGGTTTAGACTGGATATGATCAAACAACATCTGTTTAAATTCCGAGCTGAGCCCAATCACAGTGTTGTCCATTAGAATACTTGTCCTACTTAACAAAGGGCATTCCATCTCTCCCCAAAAACAATTTCAGGTGTCAGCAACCTTTTTTTGCTTAAGTACCCCTGTAAATGTCTCAGCTGGGTCCTGCTGTGAGCTGCTTTGTGTTAGAAGATTTAATTTGTGTGTAATTTCAACGATTTCAGAACAAAGTGTTTCTCAGATTTCCTGGGCTAAGAAATTCCTACATTTTATGCAGATGAGTGACATTACTTCAATTCAGTCTGTTGATGCTGCTATTGTTTTTTTTATTAATACCCATTAAATTATGTTTTGCAAACACATATCACAAAGAAATGCATGGATAATGCAGTATATTCTACTTTGCAGAATTTTATTCAGTTATTCATATTCAGTTACTGTGTGAACATAATGTGACATCACCCATTCTTTTGTGGAATACCGTTCTGAAGCCTCAAGTTTGGCCTTATTTAATATTTGATGTTGTTTTGCTGCTTTTATGTTTTCTTTACGTAAAGTGTCTTTGAATATCTAGAAAAGCGCTTATAAATCAAATGTATTATTATTATTATTATTATGGGCGTTGTCATTGTGCTTTTTCAGAGCCAGCAGAGATGACATACTGCAAGTTGAGCAGCACTCATTGTCTGTCCATAGCAGGAAACAATGGCGGCTCACCTAGTCACACATGTTCTTGTATTACAGCTGAACACTACACTAAAATATGTTTCTGAAACTATTACAACAAAGTAACAGAATCTGGATTCATATTTGATCAGCACTGCTTAGTTTAACAGTTTGATCTGAGTTTGGTGCATTGAGCTGGACGGACTTACTGAGCACTGACTGACTTGTCAATCACAAGGTAGCTGCACCCTAAAACATACCCTGGTTTATTGTCTATTTTACTCTAAATGGGACCATAATTTACCAAATGAACATCATGCTGTATGGAAGAAGACTGAAACTAGAGATTGAGAACATAAACTCATTAGGAAACTGTTTACTGAGCTCATTAATCAAGTGAGAAGAAGGGTTATTAGAAGACTCAATACTATCAGACTTCTTCTTTGCAGCCCATGGAGCTGCCCCATGCTGGCCATTAAAAATTGGCTTTACTTCACAGACAGCACAGTCCACTTATTATATACTGTCAATGGATATAACTGGTATTTCCTGAACATTGTATTAAGGCCAATCACACTAACCTTGGTTGTACCAGAAGATTATATTATTACAGCCGATGAATATGATGCATAATATTTATGTCTTTACATATTCAAAATAAAAATGTAATCCAATCTAATGTGTAATAAGGAACACTGTTGAACACTGCTTTGATTTTCTATGTTTTAGAGCTACAAAAAAGGTTAGAGGTGACACTGAAGGAGAAAAGTCAAGCAGTCACTGATGTTGAGGCAGTAAGAGAACAACTGAGAGAAACCAGAGAAGAAGTAAGTTTACTTTTTTGTTTTGTTTTTTTTCCATTCACAATACATTTTTGTATGTTCTATGTCAGGGGCAAGGCTATCAAATTGTTGAAAGCAAAGTGTGCTAAGAGTTCTGACCTGCAAGGTATTCGGCAAGTGAAGTCAAAAGTTGCAACGGGCAGTTAGCCTCTTCTCTTCCTTTGTAGCTGTTTTAGTCCTGCATCTGTGCCCAACTGGGGTTGGATGTGCACACTATCCACCTTTTTTACTAAGAGAAGGTGGGCTTTTAACCCCAGTCAGCAGCCAAATTTAAATGAATGGGATACAGTGAGAACCCGTCTTTGTGCTGTTTTCCCACTTTAGGTAGCATGATTTGGCTCTTTGTATGTTAGATTTGTCACAGCAAAGGTAATCTCTGTAAAGTATGTTTGAGTGGACTCGTGTGGAGAGCAAAACAGGCGGAACGCATTGGCCGAAAAGCAATCTTTCAAAATCTCTTATTGTCTGACAGTTTAGCTTTTTATTAGCTTTTTAAAATTATTTATCTACATTTATATGTACGCATCTGTTTATAGAGCTTAACCAAAATGTGTTCTCGTCATGAAGTTGCGGACTGCATAGGAAGTCTCGGCCCCTTGACACTGGAAGCCTCAAAACATTAGCTGTTGCATCCAGAGGCTAAATTATTAGCCACAGGGTTCTGAGATTGCAGCAAAGATAGTACTGAAGAAATTATTGTTAGGTCTGGGGAAATTAACACTATACCTTGCAACTATACCAGCTACTAACAGGCTTCACTCCTCACCTGCAGTGTCAACTTATTCAAGCTACAAGGTTACTTACTGGTTGCCAGCGGTTCACTGATGGTTTACAGCTTGGTGTTTAGTTCATGTAGATTAACAAGATTAACAGATGAATAAATTAAAAACCAGTTGCAGCCTGGAAGGTTTGAAACCAGCATTGATTTTTGTATGTGTCTTGAGTTACAAATAATGCCTGTTCTCTATGAGAAAGACAATCACTGTTACAGTGAAAATAGTGACTGTAAATAATCTCCCTAAATGTCATGTCCATTTTGACAGTAAAAGTGAAACATAAAACAAACTGTATTTCTATCTCTGTATCTATTCTGTACTCCGTCCCTTATATTTGCAGCTGCTGAAAGAGAAACATGATAACACTGTCTTAATTGCTGAGACAGTGCAGCAAAAGAAGCTCCTAGGGAAATATAACAGAGGTATGAGGTGTTCATAATGTGGACTAAATTTTTTTTTAAACATTGTCACTATTAATCTAACATGAAAAATGATAGGTGATGATGGGTACTAATCAAGAGCATTTGATTACAGTACTTACACCACGGTGTCACAAGTAATCGATTGTTGATATAGTGTAAACTGCATGTTGCAATTTACTGGTAAAAAGCATAAATGACCCAATGTTGAAATCCTTGTCCAGTGTCTCAGTTCGCTGTGGAGGAATTTGAGGCCTTACAGGATACCTTGAACCTGGAGAGGGACTTGAGGACAGAGGCAGAGAACTTTGCCAGAGCGGTGCGTTTTTTACAATGTTTGATTTTTTTTTTCATCCCGCTGTCTTGTCCCTTGCAACAATGTATCCTCACTCTCTTTCATACGGGGGAATATCCATTTTCCTTGTGATCCTTTCTTCAGATGGTGGTTGAGCAAAAGCAGCTGAAGAGACAGAGTCAGATCCTGATGCAGAGCTCCTTTCCCAGTCAAGCTCTGCAGGAAGCCCTTAGCCAGGTCACCAGACTAACTCAGGATCTGGAGACACAGAGGCTCGAGCATCAGCACCAGGTCTGTGTACACAACTCAAGCACACACCCAAGAATCATTTGTAGATGTAACATCACATATAGAGCTAGGATTTTTTTATTCTTGTTTGGGTATGATAGACATGGAAGAGGAAATGGTGAATGCAAACATCTGTACAGAATGTAAGCTCCATAATGATGTGGAAGTTAAGCTTCACTATGAGACATTTGGCCCGCACATGAATAACTAATAACCATTTGTAATTTGGGTACATTTCTTCTTTTTGGTTTGAAATTCTCAATGTCCAGTTCTCCATGAAATTTTCATATATGTAACCCATCAGTTTGCTTTACACATGTAATGCATCAAAACAAGAATTATTTATCTTCTTAATTACATAGAGGGGAAATGGCTGCTGAATTATTACAGGTCATGATAGTTAAACCTAGGGGCCATGACCTGCCAGATTAATAATTAAAAGCAGCAGTGAATCCTCCAGCTCCCTCCCACCTCATCTGGCACTGATGGAAAACAATTAGAGTTGAGTGGGATCACTGAGCTCTCCCGGTGCTGGGGTGGAGGTGAGCCATACCCTTCATTTGAGGAACAATTAAAACACTGGTTAAGGAACTGAGGATGGGGAGTGGATGACTGAACGTCAACTGGCAGCTACCCAATGATACTTATCAGAAATCATCATTGCAGAAGCTGCAGCCAACACAGTGCTGCAGAGCTGCTCTTTTTTCAGCAGAAACCTTTGGTTTATCACTGAACATTTTTCACATTTTGTCTCTTTAAGTATATAAGAAGGCACTGTCCTTTTAAATGTACAATGTGTAATTTCTGCCAAAAGGGGGTCTCTCAAAAAAATAACAAAAGGTTATGTTTGATGACAATGTGAAGTAGTGTGGGATCATGGGAGTTGTTGTCTTTACCACCATTGCTGTCACTGCAGTCAGCTTCTCCCGGTTAGGATTCCTTCAGTGTTCAATTTTCAGGAGGTTTTTACCACCGGTCCAATTATCTGCAGAGGTCTCCTCCTCTCCAAAACAAACAGACCTGGTGATTAAAACTGCTAAAAACACTGAACAATGCAGTTTCACCTTAAAAATCAACGCTTTTTGCCAGACAAAGGACGTCCCTGTCAGCCGAGCTGCTGCTAACAGTAGCTCAGCTTGTTTCTCTGATAACGTCTGATGACTGAAATCCTTCATCCGGTTAAAATATATAGTCAAAAATGACCAATATAAGTACACAATTCAACAAAATATATAACGTATGTCTAATGTTTATAGAAATTTTATTGTGGAAATGTTACTTATTATATCTTTAAATCCAGTCCCTCTACTTGAAATGCATAGTTTCCTCATCGAATGTATATTGGCAGTTATCACAGCTATTGTAGTATCTAGTCTGGAACAAGGTTTCTTTGAAACACAAAATGCCACAAGTACAACCTTTAAAAATTCTCTTCCTCACAGTTTAATTAAATGGGGTGTTACAGGTTCAGTAATTGCTATGCAGTTTCCGTTTCCATTAAGAGAATTAGAAAGCATTTATCAAATTGAAATTAAATAGCTACACTGCTGGACCATACACTGCTAATACTGCTCTCTCTCAGTCACTGTTTCTCTTTATCTTCAAGTAGAAACAAATAAACTTATGTAACAAAATAACGTAGATAAATGTTTGTTGTTAAAGTACACAGAGAACGGACAAGAAAGAAAGGATGATTACATTATAACAAAATCTACTCTCTCTTTACATGGAACGTGAACATAGACTTTAAAGAGAAAGCCTTCATTCGTCTAAGATAGTGGTTCCCAACTTGGGGAGTAGGACCCCCAAAAGGGTCACAAGGTGATTAAAGAAAGAAAGGAAACATTCTTTAGATGAGCTGGTCACAATTAATGGCCACATTAACATTCCTAACCTGCAATGAGAGGTCACAGGTAGATATTGCTTCATTTTAAAGGACCAGTGTGGAGGAGTTAGTGGCATCTAGTGGTGAAATGTGTAGGAGAAAAACACGAAAGGCCCCATCTACAACCAGTGTTTGTCCATTCTGGGCTACTGTAGAAACATGGCGGTTGAACATGGCGAACTCCATGGAAGACTGTAGATAAAAACGTCCCATTTTAATGTAACAAAAAATCAATGATTCTCATATTCAGGTGATTGTACACTATATGAAAATATATGAATATAAGATAAGAAAAGATATACCTTAATTAATCTTAATTAATCTTAATTAATTTAATTTTGACACAGAAGCTAGCTCGCTAGCTTCTGTGTCAAAATTAAAGGGTCCATTCATTTGCTTATGAGTTGAACTTATGAGTTGAACTTTTCATTTTCTAAATTATTCTTTTTTAAATGTTGCGTAATCTGTCTTTAATACTGCTAAATTAAAGTTCAAAGGTGATTTCTTTTATGTCTGTTTCACTCTGTGGCAGCGGGAGGCAAACAGAGCTGCTTGCCCTGCAGGATTTCTGTTGACCCCCAAAATAAATGTGGGATGGTTTTTTTTTCTCCAAAACCTTGAGAATATTTTACCATGTTTTTACATGAGTGAAGGGGATGTGTGGGTCTGTTTTGATGTCTAAGTGGCAGGAGAATTACACCTACGTCGCTTGGCTGCTTTCCACAATTTCAATTACTGACTTCTTTTCATCTGCAGTTCATGGTCACTGATTCTGCATTTTATTTAGATTTGATTTTCTTTTATTTTGCGGTATTTTGCTCGTCGTATTCATCTGCTAGTCTGTCATCTGATAGTAGATCAATGTGTTGCCACTGATAAGTGTCCTTACCATTTACATGTGTTTCAAATACTTAAACCACTAGATGACACAGGGCTGTAGTGTTGAGGTGGATTGCATGTACCGGTTTGCTTGCCAGTTGTTCCAGTGGAAAACCTCTCTACAACTTTCTGAGAAAAACTTCTCTCTCCCTCTCTCTCTTTCTCTCTCCAGGACTGGGGCAGAGCTGGAGATGTGGCAGCCTTGGGTGTGTGTTGGCATGTGCCTAGCCAGGAGGAGGAGAACTTTGTTTTCCAGCTGTTGTCCCGCCTCCTGCACCCTGAGCTGCAGCGAATCAAGGGCCATGTCTCTGGAGATCATCCAATGAGCAGGTGTGCCGTCATTTTCCCTAGTTTTCCATCTTTAGACATAATCAGGCACACACGCAAACAAAACAAAGAAACCAGTGGCCTTTCATTTCTGATGAATTAAATTTGTCTGCGTCCAAAAAAAAGAAACCTTTAACATCTGTTTTTAATATCTGTCTTTACGCTCTTGATGAAGCACAGACGTAGAGAGGTTGAATTTAGCTTCTCATGAGCGTTGATACACCATTATAGACTTGTGAAGTGAATTCATAACACACACAAACACAGATACACTGCTATGACTGTAACGTGTGGTCTGATTCACAGGGAGGAGCTGTTGCAGAGTCTTGCTATTGTGCAGCACTGCCTTCTTGGAGCTGGAAGCATGCTGCCCCCTCTGGATGGACCACACGTATCTGACCTGTGAGTCCTACAGCTACACACACACACATACACACACATAGTATATGAAAAAAAACATACTTTTTTGTGCAGGCTTGTCACGTTTTTGCTCCTTGTTTTTTGTTTCTTCTCAGTATTCCCTCAATGGTAAATCTGGGAGAGATCAAGCTGCATATAGGTGTTGACTATGGTAAGAAAATACAAACAAGCAGCCAAATAGCACACATGCCCCACTAGTCACTCTCTCAACAGTTTCAGTTGATGATAAGGCTGCTCATCCTGCATTCTGTGTTCATACGGGACGTCTGTGTGTCTCCTCCCCTCCAGATGATTCACGGGAGAACTACAGAGAGTCCATCTGCCAAACCATGAGACTGCTGCTACGTGAGTGAAGACTTAAATTCCACTCCAATTGCACTAAAGCCCTAAACTCCTGACTTTGTTTGGAATCTATATCTATATCAATCTAAAATCTATATCTACCTTTTCCAATCCAGATCACATCTTGGAGCACTCGGAGGATGACACAAAGTCACTCTTTGTCATCATTAAGGTGTCCAGCACTTGTGATTTTTTATTATTCATGTGTGGAATGTTATTATTCGACCCTGTGGTAAGCCTGCGGAGGTCTCACAGCGCCCTTTGCCTGTCTGTTTGACTACAGATCATCAGTGACCTCATGTTTTTCCGAGGCACTCACAAGAAGGAGTTTGACTCACGTTGGAAGAGCTTCACTCTTGTCAAGAAGTCCATGGAAAACAGGGTAAGTTGGAAAGCGCAACAAGGCTGCTGTTTGTTGTCAGTTTTAGTGAGTCAATTGCAGGGTGATTTAAGTATGTCGTATTTCCTTCTGCAGCTTCATGGGAAAAAGCAGCACATTAGAGCATTGCTCATTGACCGGGTTCTGCTCCAGCATGAGGTTAGTTTGACAAAACATACACTTTGTGTGGGGTCGCAGATGTAGCTGTAATCACATGCACATGAAGTCAAATGTTTTCTGTTATTCTCAGTGAGAAGTTGGTGTTTTTATAATATTTGAAAATGGTATTTCTGTGTGAGTAGATGAGGAAGCTGGTGGTTGAGGGCAGTGAATATAAAGTGGTTCACCAGGAGCTGCTCTGTAATCTGCTGCTGCTTTCTACCAGCACTTACAGCCAGGTAAAACCACACACAAGACAAATTAACAAGAAAAATTCAATCAGAACATCTGTTGGTTCCCATTTACCTGATGGTATTAACATAAATATCTCCGGTGAAATAGAAATTAATCGAGAATGTATGCATGTACATCTGTTTGTGTGTGTGTGTGTGTGTGTGTATGTGTGTTGATATCTGTGCATGTGTGTGTGTATGCATGTCCTTGTAGGTACGTAGCAGGGCCCAGAATGTGCTGACAGCCGCACTGGGAACCTATAGCTTCTCCTACAGAGACCTGATTCCCAGAATCCTGCAACTGCTCTCACCACAACACAATGGCACACGACAGCAGTTTAAGGTACCACACACATACACACACACACACACACACACACACACACACAGACACACAGACACACAGAGCCACTGTAGCACATGGTGACACACACTGCTGTCGCTCTGGGCTTGCTCATAAGGGTCACTGTCCGTGGTGCTGAAACTTGAAGTTAGTCCAAAACTGTGTCTTCGATATGTATTTAATGGCTACAGTATATTGGCCTCCCTGCATTGGTCACCTGTGGCCTTCAGCATTGATTGATTTTTAGTTTTACTGCTTGTTTTTAAGGCAGCTAGACCCTGACCCATCCTACATTACACTTCCGATCTTAACCTGAAGTCTAGAGCACGATCTTCCAAAAAGTAGAAAAGTCTTCAAATCAACACCAGTGTCCTATTTTAACGCTCTTCTAAAGACTAATTTCTACAAATTGGCTTTTAATTAGTTAACGGTTAATTTTGTATTTAATAATTCATTTTTACTTCTCCAAATTACATATTTTTTGTTGTAAATTGAATATTTATCATGTCAATTTTATGTAATTGTTTAATCTGTTCTTATGTCTATGAAGCAATTTGCTAGCTTGTTTTTGAAAAGGGAAATATAGTAAAGGTTACTATTGTTATCATACATGATATCATGCTCATGCCATAACATATTAATTAAAATATATATTAATTTAAAAAATGCTAGATAAAGGGATAGGATAAAGCTTTAATCAGGGGAAAAGATAGCATCAAGTCATCATTTAGCCCAAGATTACACTAATATTTCTCTCTAATGCTGCATGTGTGATTGCTCTTTGTAGCAAGACACAAATATTGTTTGAATTTTCAAACAATGTTTCTACTAACATGAGGATGAGAACTAATTGATGATTTGGCTGAAACTTGCCTCAAACCAAAAGAGCTGCTTCGCCTAGCTGGGGTTGCTAAACAATGATAGGACAGTCATTTTCCAGCAGAAGGTTTTATAAGGTCCAGTAAGTAGTTTGATCCTGACTTGCAGCTCACAAAGTGAACTATCTTACCGCAAGCAAGATGCTCTTAAATAGCCAACAAGGTACAAACACTAGTGGGAAACACAAAATGAATGATCTTGAGTTTGTAGTGCATGTTGTGTTGTCCCCCCCCAACATTAAATGGACAACTGTTATTAATGGTGAACTGTAACACTCATGTCCATTCTTCTAACAAAAACAATGGAGTTCATGCCTGATTTTTAGGTTTCTATTATTCACATCTTGCTGTGGCATTTTAATTGGTCTTGTTCAAGTGAAAGCAGCCTAAATGCGTCAGTTAACCAGCATTTTACAGATTATTTGAGCTGCAAAGATACATGGGTTATGTCCTTCAAATTCAGACAAAAGGCCACATTTCTCTTACGCAGACTGTGATAGATCCAGCTCTTTGCTCTATGCTTCAGATGTTCATACTGCCGTATACAGTACAATCTGTCATGTGTTGCTATCCTGTGCGTGTTTCCGTTGCTCAGGGGGCTCTGTACTGCCTGCTGGCATTGCACGGTAGTATTTCTCTGCCCAGTGCGAGGGACTGGGACTGCGTCGGGGAGGTGTGGCTTGCTCTGGTCCGCTGTGGCCTGTCGCCCACCATGACTTTGGAGGAGGCCTCCATTGGTCGACTGCTTGACGACATCACTGACAGGATCCATCGCCAGCACGACACCATAGGGATCTATTTTACTGTGAGCAGCGTGTTCGTTAACAGTCAATATGCTACCCTTCATCTGATGTTTTTTTAATGATTACTCCCCTTTGTTGAATTCCGCTTCACTTCCACAGGTATCTGAAGGATGTGTAGAGGTAGCCAATCTTATCGCACATTCTGAAAAACCCACGCCTTGTTTAGAGCCACCGTCGGTAGAGGAGCTGAAAGAGGGGCTTCAGCGTCAGCGAATCAAAAATGTGGTTGCTGCAAGGTAAGAATATAAAGAGTTGGTATTATTTGTTTATTCATTTAGTTTTAATGCCATCTCAGTTTTTCTCAAGGTTACAGAAGAGCTAGAGCACCAGAATGTATTATTTACTAGTGTTACCATTAGTGCATATAGTGGTAGGAGTTGTACCACTGACTAACAACTCTTATTTTTCTTTTGTACAGGAAATATGAGAAGCTGGTCAATGATCTCTTGGACTGCCTTGAAGACAGAGACCTGTAGGTTTCCTTTCCTCTCGTAAATGTGTTATATGTATATGCACTTGTTAATGTTTATAAAAAATCTTCAGAATACACTATGCGAGGTATGTTACATATTTTGCATTTAAAATGCACTCTTGCAGCCTCTAGACAGTGATGTTGGCTTGTTTATCGAAAAAGTAACGGTTGAAAATAGAAATTATGTTGCATACTCAACGCAAAAGTGTAGTGAAAACACGCTAGTTTGCAATACAGAATTAAATTTTTTTGTTTGACTTTTTTGCATGTGTCTGTGCTTGTGTTTCAGGCCCTGGAAGTTTGAGCACATGGCCACAGACTTGTTGTCTCTCCAGCTTAGAGATGATCACCCACTTCCCCCCGATGCTGTCCTCTTCTTCACACAAGGCCTCATACATGACTCCATCAGCATACGCAAGGTCTGCTGTGTGTGTGTGTGTGTGTGTGTGTGTGTGTGTATGTGTGCCGAGTTTGTGTTTGTTTGTTTGGTTTGGATAAATCATAAACAGTTTATGGTAAAGTATCTGATATTCCACTGGGTCATAAGGATGGAGATGGGGTGGCTGAAAGTGAAATGCGCAGTTCACATCAAGCCTCTACACCTGGATGCACTAAAGCAAACATATTCAACATATCTTCTAACACTGAGATTATATAATGATTCATACATGGAGTTCTGTGTCTCTGCATCTTAAACACAGATGCGGTGTCCCAGTTTCATCCACAGTACACACTATATCGGGCGGCAGTAGCTCAGTCTATAGAGACTTGGCTTCAGAACTGGAGGGGCAGCGGTTCAAGTCCAGCATGGACCACAGTATGGAGTGTAGACAGGCAGCTGGAGACGTGCCAGTTCCACCTCCTGTGCACCGCCGGGGTGCCCTTGAGCAAGCCACGTAACCCCTAACTGCTACCTGGGCTCTTACGGCTGCTCATGTATATAGGATGGGTCAAATGCAAAGGACAAATTTTGTTTCATGTATGTAAAACGCTGTATATACTGTGAAATGACAATAAAGACTGATTTACATTTATATTATATGCCAATATTTATAGTGTACTCTTTTTGCAGTTGGCACACAAGAAGTCAACACACTTTACCGTGTTCAATTAACAGGAAATCGGTGCATCCTTGGATGTCAGTCAAACTGTGACCTCAGATTGTCACTTCCAATTAAACTTAACAAAGAGAAGGCAGAATGTCTTTCTAAAGATTTATTTTTTTAAGATCGTCCTGGTGCTGCCACCACCACCTGCATTTTTTTAATTGTGCATTGCATTGTGGGATAATAGTGTCCATCAACAGCACAGTCAACTCTGAAAACCTGCTTAGAATTAGTGTGTAGTGTTGATTTGGGACACAGCTGGAGTTATTGTCATTCAACCATATAGAAGGTGTGCAGTTGATGAAAATGGCGTTTTTTTTATTTAAAATAAAACTGAAGGTAACAAGAACAATACAATGAAAAGTTGCAGCAGCAGACTGAACAGTGCATATTTCAGCCCACTATCGTGCTGTGTGCGGCTCTACTTTACTACTGTATAATCTTTCTCTCCCACAGGTGGCAATATCAGCAATGGCCGGTGTCCTGAAACAGCTAAAACGACCAAGAAAGAAAGTGGCTGTGAAACCATCAGATATCAGTAAGTATGAGCACACAAACAATAACCCAATAACAATCATATACAATACAGACCTCTTGTATTCAGGTCTTGTGGGTAAATGCGGCAAGTTTATTTGTAAGGCCTTCTCTGAATCCAGCTACTGCTGCAGTATCAGTTGCAATTTCAGCATCTGATTTTGATTAAATAATACATCATGGTGTACAGACTAATTCTGTGGTGATTTCCCATTGAGTTAGCAATAGGAGCAGCAATAAATCTACATTTGCTTTCTATTAAAAGATAAATTGCTTGAAATTAGAAAATCGTTCCTTTTTCCTTCTTTTTTTTTGTCTAGAAACACTGAGCAACTCACACTCCCACACAAATGCAAATCAAAACTGCTTATGTGCTTATATGTGTGTAGTCATGACTTTTCATATATTTGCATTGTGTTCGCATGGGTGTCTAGGTGGCATAGAGGATCCTGAGGGTGTGTGTGGGGATCGTGAGGGGAATCGCTGGCTTCAGTACGACAGCAACAATCTACCTCTAAGTGAGGAACAGTGGGATACTCAACCATATGTGGAGAAAACACACTGGGGCTACTACACATGGCCAAGGTGAGTGTTCAGGTGGTGGATTTAGAAACCGGAAGGCTGATTAACTGCTTGGTTGGATGGAGCTAAATAGCTGATTGACTTAACTGCCTGGTTGATTTGATGCTTGCCTTTGTGGCTTTGTGGCAAACTTTATGTCCGACTAACTGCTGGATGACTGATCTGGGTGGCTGGATAACTAGCAGGGTGTTGAACTGACTTCCTGTCATGGCCTGGCCTAGATAAGGCTGACTGAATGACTTCCTGCCTGGCCTAAATAGAAGAATTGATGTATAGGTGTGGGGCTGGCTGGCTGTCTTGGTGTGCGGACGGCTTGCTGACTAACTGACTTTTTAATCATTCATTTATCTTTGCTGCTTATTTGAAGACAGTATGTGTATATCCATATTTTTTGTTGTTATCTATAAATCACAGCAGTCTCTTCTTTGTCTCCCGCTCCTCTCAGAGAAATGATGATCCATGCAGCTTCTGAAAAGCCAAAAGATGACCTGACGTATGAAGAGATGAGTGAGGTGCGTGCTCATTCTGTACCCCACACACCAAATCTCTATCGCTATTACAGTTATTATTATGTAGCGTTTGTTTTTGTTTTCTAGGGTGAAAAGATCATCTTTGAATATTTCTCGGACCCAGAGTTTATTGACCAGCTCATAGAGTTTCTCTCATTGGAGGATCGGAAAGGAAAAGACAGCTTCAACCCCCGACGGTTCTGTCTCTTCAAGGTGCAATTTAAACTCAGCCTCAATCGATCTGGCAAACCTTTACAAAGAAGTGACACAGCAAACCAAGGCTGAATTGAACTACGTAGAGCTGGAGTTTGTGTCATCAACTGCCGTGATTCATTGTTGTCCGTCACATAGCTGACAGTTTACTTGTGTCAAGTGAATGACTGTAATCTGTCTTTCTTTGGTTTAAAAAAAAAAGTCTTGGTTCCCCCACAGCGAACAAACCTTCATGCTCACGTTTGATTGACAGGGGCTGTTTTGTAACTATGGTGACGTGTTCCTGCCATTACTATGGCCTCACCTAGAGCAGCTCGCCAGCGACCCCCATGAGAGCTCCCAGCGCTGCGTGTGTGAGATTACTGCAGGACTAATCAGAGGCAGCAAACTCTGGAGTTTCAGCAAGGTACTGGAGACACACACACACACACACACACACAGAGCGACAAATAATACACGCTGCACTACTTTTTGATAAGAAAAGTCAATATTAATAAAAACTTTCATTATTGTGTGTGTGTGCGCTCAGGTGGACAGGCTATGGAAGCTTTTGTGCCCTTTGATCAGGACAGCATTAACCAACATCACAGTGGAAACCTACACAGACTGGGGCACCTGCATCGCTACTGCCTGCGTGAGTTGCTCACATGCATACAAATACACCACATGCAACATGGCTTAGTGCTCATTAAAGAAAATTGGAAATTTGTCCACATTTTCTTTATTAAAATATTTTGAAGATCAGATTTTTTTTTTTAAATCAATAAAGCAAACATTCGGGTGAAAATTGGATTTTGAAAAGCACAAACATTGTTTACTTTACTATCTGTCCACCACTTCACACACATCTCAACAACTATTCAACTGATTGCCATGAAATGTTGTACTATATATTCAAAGTTCCCAGACAATAAATCCTACTGACTTTAGTGATCTCCTGACTTTTCTTTTAGTGTCATCATGAGGCTGACATTTGTAGTTTTGAATGAAATGTCTCGACCACTGTTGGATGGATCACCATCAAATTACATGTTCCCCATGAGTGAAACTGTTTAGTGCTAATTACCAAATGTTAGCATGCAACAATAGGTAAAAACCTGCTAAACCTCAGCATTTTAGTATTGTCAATGTGAGCATGTTAGCATTTAGCTCAAAGCACCATGCTTAAATGTGTTAGTTTGAGGATTTTCTAAATCTGTGCTTTTCAAAGGACACTGTAAACATGTTGTCTGCATCTTGTTGCAGCAGGAAACAACGTTTGGATTGATGAGGAAAATTAGTTAAAATCAATTAAGACTGATTTTCTCCTGCCTTAAACCATACATATCTACTCGGTAAAATGTACACAAAATGATAAAAATAAAAATAAAAACATGTAGAGATTTGGTGTACAGTTTTGAATCGGGGACTATTTGTTTGTTTCCATTGGAAGTAAAAGTATGGGACTATTTGCACACAGTACCTCAGTGGATGAATGCTATGCTATCTGAAATGATAGTTCCAAAAATAACCCCTATTTTCTACTTGCTGCTGTCCAATAGGAGGGCCGGGACCCCAGGAAACTCCACTGGCTGTTTGAGCTGCTGATGGAAAGCCCACTCAGTGGGGAGGGCGGCTCGTTCAGGGATGCCAGGTACGTGCATGTGTGTATGCCCATGTGCATGAATGCATGTGTTTATGAGTACGCGTTTATGTCATCTCAGTGGTTTCCGATTTCAGGCTGCAGTAGTAACCTGAGCTGACGTATGCTGAGCTGACGTGCTGCAATAACACAACGACCCCCTATCCCTGTATCCCCCTCTCTCTTTGTCTCTGTCAGTTTGCTGTATGTGCTTCAGGGAGGTCTGGCCCAGCAGCAGTGGAGAGTTTCGGAACTGCTGCACAGGCTGCTGGCTTACCTGGAGCCCAAACTCACCCAGGTGTATAAGAATGTCAGGGAGCGCATTGGAAGGTACCAAATTAACTTGGTGTTATCTCTTCAGGATTATATAATCATGGTTAAATAGGTTAATCTAATTAGTTTGTGTGCACTGTTTGGGCTGTTCAATTTTCTAATTCTCAAAGCCTCTTTGCCTCCATGTCTGTGTCAACTGCTCCTCTTCTGCATTTGTAACTGTTTTCCCTCTCTGTTTCGCCTCCATCCTCTATCTGCCTCTCCTCCCTTACCCCCTCTGTCCCCCTCTCTCTCCAGTGTCTTGACCTATATCTTCATGATAGACGTGGCTCTGCCCAACACCCGGCCCACCTCCTCCCCCCATGTGGCGGAGTTTGTCCCTCGGGTCCTGGAGCGGCTCAAGCCCCTCACGTCGGAGCCGGAGATCCACAATCATGTCCACGAGGAGAACACCCAGGAGACAGACGAGCGCACCCAGGCTGTCAAACTGCTCAAGACGGGTCAGAATGTGGATGCAAGCATGTAAACTGTGTGGTAGATGGACATGGTGTGGGCCAGGGATAGACAGTGGCTGTGGGGAAATATATATATACACACACCAGGACAGCTTGTTCTCTTGATGAAATAGACTGACATACTGAAGCCAGATGAAACAAACTAAAGGCTGTGATCCCTTATTGATTTCACCTTTTAAATCCACTTTAAAAGGTAGCACGGTGTAGATGGGAAAAGGGAAATTTCAAGGGTGTGTGTTCAAGCCTTTCAAAAAAAGTTACGCAAAGGAGTCTATCTCAATATTTGGGAGGGTGTCTCTAATACTCATAATATTTGTACAGGCCACGTAGTGCAGTAATTTGTACAAGAATTTATTATTGATTTTGTTTTCCTCTTAGTTACAGGCTAGTGTCCAAAGCAGTTAAATACATGAAATTTACTTTGGTGTTCTTTCTATTTTACAGATTCAGTTAAGGGGTCATTTCCCCCAAATTACAAAAACAGATTTTTTTTTTAAATCTCACTTACCATTAACTGTATTCAGTTATTCAGATTTATTTGCTCAGGTGTCTGCCACTGACATTTCTACCTCCACCCAAATACAGTTGAGGTGAAAATTATATCCACAAAATTCAACAGCATCTGCTTCCAGTAACAGGTGGCAGCAGAAATCCCAGACATGGATATTTTAAAACATGGGCACATAAAATCGCAACTGAATACCACTAGAAGTACTGTAGTTACTACTGAGAATACAGTGTAGTGGTTTTAGTAACCTACTGGGACTAGAAAAAACTACTTTTAACTTTAAAAAATAGAGTATTAAATATTTTCCCACGAGATTTGTTTTCCTGGCAGTGGGGAGAAGGCTTTGAAACAGTGTTTACACTTTCATAAAGGAAAATAAAAAGCTTTTTCATTTTGCCACCTGAGGTCAAGCTGTAGGTGTGTTTCTAAAGGATGGAAAATTGTTTGAAAATAAAATTCTTTATAGTTTGGGGAGAGCAGATATTTCATTTTAGATCCATATTTCTTATTTGGAGTTTATCAGCACCTGCTTCTTTTTGGCCTGGTGGTGTACCTGTTTGCCGACACTGAATTTAAATTTAATTTCTTGTCTCAACATTTGTGCATTATTGCTCTTTCAGTTTCCGTTACTGCTCTAATCTCCATTATTCAGATAAATATCTGGTTATAAAATTATCCAAATCATTAGATACTGAATCATGATAGATTGTGTTTTATTAGCAGAGCAATGCAGTAAGGTCACAGCGCCAAGTCTGTTGTTTTTATTATTTGGCAGCAACCCAAAATCTCCTCTGAGTGTGTGTGTGTGTGTGTTTGTGCCATTTGCAGTGTTGAAATGGTTGATGGCGAGCGCAGGGCGGACTTTCACCACTCCCGTTCAGCAGCAACTACAGCTCCTGCCTCTACTCTTCAAGGTAACAGCACACGCACATACACACACAGGTCCCTGCGCAGCATTATTACCCACTCAATCTTACTTGCCCATTAAACTCAATTTCTCTCTTCATTTACTCAAAATGGTGCGTTGCTCTGTGTCTTCCTACCTCTCTCCATCTCTCTCTCTCTGTTTCTCTCTCCCTGCAGATTGCCCCAGTGGAGATTGATGAGAGCTATGATGAGATGAAGCAGGATGCGCGCACGTGTCTCTCTCTCATGTCCCAGGGCCTGCTGTATCCTGAGCACATCCCTTTGGTTCTGGCAGCGCTGGAAGAGGTAATATGCACACACTCAAACACACACTGCCCCACCTGCATGCTGCCAGTGTGCAGAGCCTATGTTGCCCAAGGTGTTGTTGGACTAAAAACAACCTGTGCTATTTTAATATGCTTACTTTGTGATGCTTACAGTATTTCTGCTGTGATTTGTGTACGTGAGTGGCACCCCTGTTGATGAATGTCTCCAGTGCTCTCAGAATATCTAACCACCCGTCTACAGTTTCATATTTGATGGTAGACGGGATGAAAAAGCATTGCAACAACATTTTTTGGTTGCACCTTGACACCCAAGCCTTAATATTTTATCTTGTGGGAACAAGATATCATGTTGTGTGCAAAAGTAATAGGCTGACATTCTGGGAAATACTTGCTTCTCGTTAGATGAGAGAATCGATACCACTCTCGTACTGTAACTGTGTGCTAAATATCGAGTAAGCCAGCAGTTAATAATAATAATTATGTTACTGATTCTGCAAGCAGGGGGTTAGCTTAGCTTAGCATAAAGGCTGGAAGCAGAGGAAATCAGCTGACTTCTGTGCATAGATAGGTCTGTGGTTCTGAGGTTAAAAAAGGTATGAGCTTTGGGGTGCATGGTGACACAGGTTCGATTCCAGCCTTCAGCCCTTTGC
>NW_023339651.1:6729315-6753019 GCF_004916995.1 Morone saxatilis | reverse complement strand
ATATATATATACATATAATATTTAAAGGTATGAACTTAAAGTGGCATTAGCATGTCACTGTATGGAGCATTTAGTGTGAAGCTAAGTACAGCCTTACCGTGCTGCTAGCCTAACCATAATTTTGGCTAGCTGTTTCCTCTTGTTTCCATTCCTTATGCTAAGCTAATCTAATTTTCCGTAGCTTCATATTTAGCGATATGAGCTACCAACCTTCCCATTTAACTCTCAGCAAGAAAGTGAATAAGTGTATTTCCCAAAAACTATTCTTTTAAAAGTGTGCACATGTTTGGGACAGCTGCCTACAGTAGCACTTCTAATGCTTCCATAGCCCCCAGTAACATTCTGGTGACTGCTTGTTCGGTAGGCAGTCAGCCAAATGATTTTCTGTGAGAAGCCATCAATCCCCTCATTAATACACACATGGAGATTAATTTGGTGCTTTTGAGAAATCCTGTCTTCTGTGAAGTCATTGCCATCTGTGTGCTAGAGCACTTGGGATCTCATACAGCTTAGCTAATATGAGTCTTTACTCTCTCTTTTTTTTTTTTTTTACTTTTGAGGCCATTTTATTGTCACATCCGTCCATCCATCCATCATGCATCTTCTCCACATCATGTGCTGTAACTGATCAGCCTGTCGACCATTAAAATATCCTGCAAAAGATTCCTGTTGAGGACGGCCCCATGTTTTTAGCCTCTTAGCAGCTTGGCTCCAGAGATGCTAATGTTGATCCGCCGCTTTGTTCCAGACGGAAATCTCTCAACAACTATTTAATGGTTGGCTGTGATATTTTGGACTGAAATTAATGGTCTGTAGAAAAAAAACCGGTAGAGAAGCATATGAACTGATAATCACTTGTGCACACAACGTATGAGTATTGTGTACACAACATTATATTTTGTTTGCATGAGATACATAAAAACTGTATCTTTTGGGCCTCTGTACTAACCCCACCCCTCACACTCCCTTATTCTCTCCCATTTCGCTCTAGATGGCAAGCAGTAGGTCATGGCATGCACGCTTCTCAGTACTGACCTACCTCCAGATCATGGTTTTCTACAACTTGTTTACCCTGCTCAGCGTGCCTGCCGAGGTGCTCCGCATCCGAAAGCTGGTGATGCAGCTGCTGCTTGATGAACAGCTTGAGGTAATGTATGCAAAAAAAGGCAGCAAACACTGCTTTAATACAGTCATTGCCCCTCTGTAAGGTATAATTGTCACAGGATTATAAATGGCCACTTATTGTCCCCAAGTCTGTCCTCACTAAATCTTAATCCCTCTTTTCCTCTTTTTTTTTCTTCACGGTTATTGCTTAAAAATAACCCTCTACCTCGCTGCTCAGCTCTTAATTTATTTTCCTATTTTGGTGCCTTTCTCGTCTTCTGTGGTTACAGGGATGTTGGTCGAGGACAATCTTGCGCTGCTTTGTAGCTGGTTGTAATTTTAGTGCTCTAAAAATAACATCATAAACCCAAAATATAATGTAGAAGGGCATATTTGTTTTGACTGTTAATCTTGACTAACTGCTGCTAGCTGCTATGTTAATTAATTATTCACGTCTATTTATTGAGTGCAATATAATCAACTTTACTACTGGTGCACTAATACTGCTAATATTGAGTTGCGTCATTTTTTTTGTACAATCCATGTCTCAGTGGTCTCTGGGCTTTTAAAACCTTCTTTAGCCTGTCTCTTTCCATTGATCTGGATGTGCAGGTGAAAATCAATGAGCAAAGAGCTTCACCCTGGTTTTCTAACTCAAAAACAGTTGCTTCTCTTAATATTGTGTAAACTGCATAAGTGTACAGCTGGTGGATGTGTTGTCTTTGTATCATCGTCTATTTCAATGCATCAACCGTCACTCAGTGCTTATTCATAATTTATGCAAAGTGATGCAGGAAAGCAGTGATGTTCTGCAAGTGAATTTTACCTCAGCTCAACTCAGCATCTATGCCTCCTCCCCGTTCTTCCACTCCTCCTCCTCCTCTGCTCATTTGTCCTGTGTGCCTCGCTTTTTCCCCGATCTCCTTGCACTCGCCTCTTTTAATAAATTGTGTACGCGTTTCTCGCCCTAAAACTGCCTCGTGCTCTCCGCCGCATCCTTTATTTGTCGCTTCTGATCTTCACGGGTCTCTCTTTTCTCTTTTTCTTTTAAAAATCTTTCTCTCTCCTTGCTGTCCCTCCTTCTCGCCCAACCCCCTTTCCTCCTTCTCCCTGTAGGTGAGGGACATGGCAGGCACCACCCTCAGTGGTTTACTGCAGTGCCAGTTCTTCCCTCTGGACTCCAGTCTGCAGACACAGCTCCAGACGCTGAGTCAGACTCGCCTCCCCAAGGCCAGAGGAGAGCTGGCCTCCACAGGTACACACACACACACACACACATTTATGTGCACGTCACAATCACACAGTGAGGCAATCACAGTAATACTTGCCCTATTACCCTTTTTTTATCCCAAGGGAATTGTGAACCTTGAAATTCTACGGCCCATTTTAACACTCCGTTTGTGTGTGTGTGTGTGTGGTGTGTGTGTGTGTGTCTGTTTGTGTGTGCAGACTTGGTGCGCCGCCATGCTGGAGTGCTCGGCCTCAGTGCGTGCATCCTGTCGAGCCCCTACGATGTTCCAGAATGGATGCCTCAGATACTGATGGACCTGAGCGACCATCTCAACGACCCACAGCCTATAGAGGTACACACATACACGCACACATTGGTACACACTCTCACGCACTCACATACAAACATCTAGCTCAACACATTGAGAGCTGAAAGAATACAATTTCATTGTCCAATTGAGGAGAAAATTGTGTCTTTGGCCTTTTTTCAGGCATGAAGAAGACATACAATGTAATCTGTAGTGCGGAGTGTGAATAATACATTACAGTGATAGGGAGCCAATGATGATGATAATTTAGTGCTTGAAAGAGATGAGAAAGAAAATACAATACAGTTAAAATATATATTTGTGATTAGATGTCACAAAAGCTACTGACAATAATGCACAAATTGTATATGAAAATAGTAGAAGTAGGATATTTTGTGCAGAATAATAAGGGATACAATATCTTGGTTTCTTGAGACAGACTCATTTGTAGTCAAAATCAGTTGTGGATGTCTGGCTAGACACACCTCCTCCTCTAAATCTAATCTAATCATTTTGTTTGAAGGCCATAATGTAAAATGAATGTACTTGATGTTTAAGTCATGAATACATCCTTGGTTATAGCAATCATCAGTTTAATTCCCTGTTTTTGTGTCCTTGTTGAACCACACTAACTTCTTACTCCAAACTTGTTTCACTTTAAATAATTTCTGCGTTGCGTATTTAAATTATTATATGTGGCATTTTAACATCAATAACTTATTATTACCTCATCAGTTTTTAATTCATGTAAACAAATGAGACTGTTCATGCAAAGATTGTCAGCTGCTGTTGGATCCAGATCAGCAAATGGCTTTGTTTTACCGCCTCGAAAAAAGGAACTATTTACTTTGCAAGTTATATTCAGCCTCTTTCTAGTTGCACTGTTAAACTTCAGGGTAGCTCTCATTGGAAGAACAGATAGTGGCTGTTACCAAAAAGGCTGTTATCAGCTCTTAACTTTCTTTGCTCCTCAAAACAAATGAAGCAACAAAAAGAACAACCAACATCCTCGTTATTACTGCAGAATTTAATGGAAATGTCCTAATTTTGAGACACAAACACACCACTTTAAAATCCTCTGAAATACACATTTTACTCCCATGATGGAACATTATAGTTCTCCATGGGTAAATGAGCTCTACTCAATCTCTGAGGGGGCTGATATGCTGTAAATATATAGGAATAATTTGTGATATAATCTTAACACCCTTCAAAGTAAACTTTTAATCAAGTTTTGAATAAAAATTAGTTGAAAATAACTTGTCAAAGCCAAAAATAAGTATTTATACATGTTCTTAACAAAAGTTTGGTCCTGAATCTTTTGTTACATCTGGCTTATCTAGAAGCCAAAGATCTTTGGTTGCACTGGTGCAACACTGAATCTTTTTCAATTCGGTACAGTACATACACTGATCATTTAAGAACTCAAAGTTTATTTATGACTCAACAAAACCCTGAAATATTCTCATGTGCAGATGGTCAAAAATTGGAATGGCTGTTAGACTGTGATGTGTTTAAATTTGCTTGCTTTGTCTCACAAGCCTGGAAATGAGACAAGATGGAGCTATTTAATTCATATTTTCTCTGAGTACTGCATAGTAAATGTTTTTGTCAGTGAAAATTATTCAAATTAGTTTATTTTTAGACCTTTTTTGCACCTTACTGACATTTTGGGTGTAAGAAATAATCAGATCTGTTAGTTAAGTAAAGGTAGAAATGATACAAGGTTGTTATGAGTAAAAGTCATTAAAAGCTGTATATATAATAATATAATATAGAAGTATTAAAAGTAAAAATACCAATCGCACAGAAAAAATTCCCCCTCTGAGAATGCTGTATATATTATTGGATCATTATTACTAATGCTTAAATATGTGGCAATAAGTGGCATTTCACTGTTGTAGTTAGGCAACGTTGAGCTGATTTAATCTACTTTTATATATATATACTGTACACGTTTGGTAACAATGCAACACACTTTGTTTAAATTGATGTTAAGTTGATCTTAATATCCAAAGTGACTAATATTACAGTTTTAAAATAAATAAATGTTGTGGAGTGTAAAAAGTACAGTATTTGAATCTGAAATGAAGTGCAGTATAAAGTAGCATATAGTAGTAATAGTAAAGTACGAGTATGATATTTAATAAATGTACTTGCATTCCACCACTTTATTTGTAATAATGTTTTAAAATGTGTGTTGCATTTTGGATCTTTTTTTGTGTCTTTTAAGTCTGTGCAAGCTGTACGTAGATGTATGTCATTCATTCATGATAATTTGTATTTTTCCATGGTGTCAGTAATGATGATTGTGTGTTTTTGTCCCAAGATGACTGTGAAGAAGACCCTGTCGGAGTTCAGGCGCACTCATCACGACAACTGGCAGGAGCATCGTCAGTGCTTCACTGATGACCAGCTGCTTGTGCTCACAGACCTCCTGGTGTCGCCCTGTTACTACGCCTAGACGGCCAGCTGCCTTTCCAGGTCCTTTACAGACTGACTGACCAGTCCCATAGAAAATAATTACACCTTTTAGCACTTTTGGGAACACCGGTCTTCTGTGCAGCCTGTTAAAATAGTGTATGATGTTGCGGTGGCTGAGAGCCCTGCCTCTGGAAACTCACGTGCCAATGTTGGCCTTTAGTAAACTCGGCAGAAAAGCAGTTCTGGGAAAAACGGTTTCAAATATTTAACTTACTTGGTGTGTTTATTTTGTCTCGCCAAGCAGCTAAACAGCCCCAAAGGTGGCGACTTAACTTTAGAGATAACCACCCTTTAGGTGTATTTTTTTTGTGTGGTTATTATAGAATACATTCAACTACGGATTTTACACACATCTGCCAGAAACGTCTGTATCTTTTCAGATAACTATTTGTCATTACAGTGTTTCAGTCTACGTACCTTCAAAAGATTTTTAAATAATACGTAAAAAGATGGAACTGTCCATTTATTTACTAAATATAAGAAAAACATATATAGTGATATATATATATGTAGAATATTAAAAAATGACATTAACATTACAAAATACTACAAACTCTAATCTTATTTCTAAAGTTATAATGTAATCCAACACTTATCATGCTATGTGATAATGTTTCTAATACTGTATAATACATAATACTGAATATTGATATAAATTATGTAATTAATATAAATGTATATACATTATACACGTATAGTATAAGATGATATACACGTGCTGTAATAATATATTATCATATTCATATACAGTCCACTACAATAGCTCAACACTGAGAACTCACTGTTGTTTCCTGTTCAATAAATTCACTCATTTGTAAAGAGAGATGTGTTTTATTTTAGAGAGGAAGAGTGTGGCATGCTGTATGTTTGCCAGGGTTGAGTCATCACGTAAAATACCTACAGTTTTATCTGCATACATCCACATCACATAGCTATCCACAGAAGATTATGTTCAGCACAGAGACGGAGATAAAATGTAGATCAGATGTTTGTTTCTGCACGGATAGTTTTTGTGCGTTATGCTGTACAGATGCTGCTACAGAACAGATTCAGTGTAAACATACAGTGTATGTTTAAGAAAGACAGGATCACAGATACATCTGTCACCATTTTTATTCTGCGTGTTGATTCTTTTCTGATGCACTGCTGTTGACCTGGATATGCTCACTGTGCTGATACGTATGTTGGCAGAATGAGAAAAGGCAAAGCTGGTATGTACAGTCTGGAATATCAGGAAGAGAGATAGAGGGCATTTACCAAAGCAGAACTATCTGGTTAGACAATCAACTTTAGAAAGAGTTAAGATAATGCCTTCCAAAATAGGTTTTTGGGCATGACTAATGATGCCCATAAACCTAATATTCAACAAAAATAGGTTTTGTTTCAGAGACTAAAAACAGTGTTATAACTTATCTGGCAAACCGTGTTCTCCTTTTTTAAACCATTTGAATCATCCAGGTTAGCCCAATAAAATCAGTATGGAGACTCAATTATCTGAATGAAATGGTAATCTTATATTTAAAAGGCGATCTACTACATTACATGGAGATGTAGTGTTAACCAGAGTATGATAAGAACAAGACTAAGAGTCTACAGTCATGCTGAGGCTGCACTTCGGCACAGCGTTGCTTTGAGCAAAATGCTAACATGCTGATATTTAGCAGGTATAATGTTTACCATGTTCACAATCTTGCGTGTTAGCATGCTAGCATTTGCTAATTAGTGCTTACCATAAAGTACAGTTGAGGTTGATGGAAATGTCATTAACCGTAAGATTTTGATGATGGTGATTCGAGCTAATGTTAAGGAATTACAAACGTGATTTTGAGCCTATTCAGTACATGTACAGTAGTGCTATTTTGTTAAAGTCAGAAGGATTCATGCTCCGGAGTGAATGTCTGTACCAAATTTCATGGAAATCGATCCAGTAGTTGTTGAGATATCTCTGTCTGGACCAAATTATGAACTGACTGCTGGCTGAAAAAGGTGAGAAGGATGACTCAGACCCATCCAAATGAGATATTTTTAAGTCCGTAAGCCAAGGTTTTCTCAGTCAGGGCTTTGTGTTGAGCAACAAACTCATGAACACACAACTTTTTTTTCAAAGTTGATACGAGTTTTGGTTATTTCTTTTGAGAGATTTTTTTTCCAAGTTGTGATTCTCTGCACTCTCATTGGTATAAAGTGGGTGGGGCTCAGATGGAAAAAAAGCAATGCAAAATACTTCCATGCACCAATCTGGATTTGGCAACATAGTTATAAGGTTGTTTGCTATTGTTGCCAACAATCCCATTGTTAAACATATCTGATCAAACCACACCCACACAGTCCAGGTGAGGTAGATTTGCAACGTTTTTTGAGTGTTAAACTGTAGTAGTTCACTCATACTTACTAAAATGTATGAGTGAACTACTCTCACAACACATGTATCTGTGAATGCAGATACAGTATTTATTCGTTGAAACATTCGGCCGTAGTGCGTTTGAATGTGGGAGGGAGGGACTAAATCTACATGTTTATCCAAAGCATAATTTGCAATCACTCAACATGTAGTTTAGATACAATACCTTTATGTATTTGTCATTTGTACTATTTTGAAGCAGCTTTCAATACATTATTATTGTATTGTTATATTATTATTAATTGCTGTGTAATGTAACATTTTCTTCACATATCTTTGCAGTGTGACACTAACGGATACAAACAGACCTTGTCAACATATTTTCCATACCCGACAAATATCCTTATTGGCCCTACGTGTACCTTGAACCCTGAGATTATTTGACAGCTATCCAACCTGCTATATATCATTGATCAAGTCGTATTATCTAATCACAATCAACCTGTTTGAGTGTGTGAGTGTTTCTGCCCTTTGTTTAGTCTTTCCCTCACTAACGTTTCTAGAGAAAACAAGTGTGCGTCTGAGTCCTCAGGCAGAATTGTCCTCACAGCATCAGCCAGCTCAAACAGGTACTCCGTATTTTGCCCGCTTGGACCGGTAGAGCTGACGATCTGGTTGGCTATCTCCTCCAGAGGGGCGGGGCCGAGGTAGTCTGGATTGTCCTGAGAGCCTATGTACAGCAGCGCCTGGTTGGGCGGCGGAGTGAGTGGTGGACGGGGGTGAAAGGTCACCGTGATGACCTGATAACCACCTTTTTCTCTGTAGTCGAGGTAGCTCTTCACTTCCTGCTCCCGGCCCGTCGGCAGCTTGTAGGCGACGCCCCAAACGCATCCCTGCAGAGACAGAGTGACAGAAAGTAAATAGGTAGCTTAATATCTGTAGGAAATTATGCAGAGTGACAAACTCTACACATAAAGAGAGTGGAAACAAAATTCCTTTGATTTTCTTTAACTTCGACTAGTAAAAAGCAAAAATGCCAAAAGTTCTCAGTTTTTTAGTCTTCTATGAGAGTAAACTGAATATCTTTCACTAATATCTGACATTTTATAGACCACAAAATGAACGGATTCATTGAAAAAGAATTTGGCAGAGTATTCAATAATGAAAAGGATCATCAGTTGCAATCCTACTTGAAACTAATACTCATTTACTTTTCCTCCATATACTATTAATTAAAGCCTAATCATATGTTCAATATTAAGGTAAAATAGTTGCTGTTTTCTTTATAAAATGTCAGAAATAATGAAAAATGTCCACCAGAGCCCAAGGTGACATCTTCAAATTGCTTGTTTTGCGTGATGCCCTGTCTACAGTCAGTGATTGCTTTGTCCGTTCTGGGCTACTATAGAAACATGGCGGTTCAACATAGCGGACTCCATAAAAGGCGACCTGCAGTGATAAAAATGGTTCATTCTAAGCTTAAGAAAACAAGATTCCTATATTCATGTGATTATACACTAATGAAAACATACCTATGACTATTATATTACATCTCTGTCAATAGATCCCCCTAAATGTTACACACTGAACCTTTAATGAATTACCTAAATTAATAATCAACTGTCAAAATGGAGTATATTGTATTTAAATCATATATTTAACATAATAAATGTTATTTTCTCTATTAGCTAAAAACCCCCTTTTGATCATTTCTTTTTTTTTTTTTAAGCAAAAAGGCTAAAATTCTCTGGTTCCAGCATTTGACGTCCTTAAATGTCAGACTGTTAGACATCAACTGTTTTCAAGCAATTTATAACCAACAATTCATTTATTCCTCAGGAAAGGATAGTCGGGAAAACCAGTGATTAAAATAATCTTTAGTTACAGCCCAACCACTGTTTGTATTAATACACTGTTTGTGACAATAAACTGTGACGCTTGTAGAAAGATGAACGGTTTATTTCACATATTTATGTAATACTTATGAGTCACCTCTAAATGCGTGTTTTGTAGATGCTTTCCCTGTTCTCAGTACATTATAAGACATGCTCCGTATCTTTTATCTCTTTCCCACCAACTGTAGCAAATTATCTCTCATCCAAGGTCAGAATACAATACGCCGTCTCTCCTTTGTTTCAGCTGTGTGAGATGCCATCTCTTTTCCTGAGCAGTACACACTCTTGTTCGCCTTGTTCAGCGTGTGTCTCATTTTATGCGTGTGCCATTAAATTAAACATACATAACCCCGTGACAATCCAAATGAGAGTGGATTTCTTCACCTCTGGCACTGTTAATGCTTTAGTAAAGCAGTGTCTGATTTCCATATGGGAAAGCAGGATGTAAGTGAATATAACCTTAAAACTCTCTGCCTTCTATTAAGTGGAATCTCATTTTCAAAATCTCGCTGTTCACTTAATTGCATTGTTATTTTGTCCGCCTCTTAATTACACAAAATTAATTTAATAACAAGGGGGTGAATTATGACCCTCAGGTGCTGATAATCTATTGTTACTGTGTAAATAAAATGTGATTTCGTTTGTTTTTCTCGCTTAACACAATCTGTCTCCTAATAACAACATCACATTTACAGCCACTATGTCAAATTTAATTAAAATCATAAAGGCTTATATCATTTTTAATAGGACACCCGCCAACTAACAATGACAAATCATAATGATAAGGTAGGTGTTCAAATAAAAGGGTGAATAAACACCTTATTTTAGCACACCTGATTGTTTGTTGAAAGGTTCCTTGAAATGTTCCTTTTGTTCTTCCCGCATACTGTACATTTATTTGACATATTACAAAGGAGAGCGGCAAAAAATAGTTGACTAAGTGATAGTAAATGAATCATCTATTAATCTGATGAGCATTTAATCGTTTTCCATAACAAAACCACGACCATTCTGCTGAACTGGATAGTTGAAGCTCTTAGTTGACAGAAAAAGAATACTCAATAACAATTTTGATAATAAATGGTCATTTATCAAGCAAAAATACAAAACATTTTCAGGTCCCAGCTTTTCCCTATGTAAGTATTTATTGTTCGCTGACTGTACTGGGTTTTGGTGGGACAAAACAAGACATCCTTGGGCTCTGGGAAAGTATATTTCCCTTTTTTTCTGACATTTTATGGACAAAATAATTGATCAAGAACATAACTGACAACGTAATAGACAATTAACTTAATCATTAGTGATGCATGTAAGTAATGTATGGTGTCATCCTTCCATCTAACCTTTTATTTACTGTGGTTTTATTGTTTTTTATTGTTTTATCTTCCATTTATTGTTTATTCTATAAATTGTTACTGGTGTTGCTATGGTTATTAGTATTTGATTTCTGTTGTTTCACCCTGTAAAGCACTTTGTAAACCAGGTTTTGATTAATATCATCATTTTTATGAAGTTTAGGATGGGGTATGTCTTACCTCAGGATCCTCCACCAGTGTCACAACCCGGCCAGGCTGTACACAACACAGACGGAGGAACAAGGACATTGAATAAGCAATGAAAAACTCATACAGTAAAGCCACCAAGTAGGATTATGTACGGTTTAGAAGTCTTATAATAAAAACTGTAGAGGGATACTGTACAAATATCACCAAAACAGAGTACGGATTTATTCAGCTGCAGCATATATTCCCAATAATTCCCATATTAATAGTTAAATAAAGTATATGTTTAAACCCTGAGTAATAACAACACATGAACTCTGTTTAAAAAGGTGGATAATGGCTTGTGGATCTGAATGGCAACATCCTAAAAACTTCCTAGAACTTTTTGTACCCAACTCTCTCTGATAGTTAGTAGCAGTGTTATACCATTATAATACCATTAACATTAGAGGAGCTCTCTCATGCCCTGCCTAACCCCGGTTTTTGACTCATCTGACAACACAAAGCCCCCCACAGACAATCAAACTCTGTATGGCAACATTGCATCAGTGAATTGTGCTAGCTATAGTTCGGTCACAAAGCCAAATATCCCCTCAAGTATAACTCACCTTCCCCGGTACACCACGGTGGTCGGTGCTGCCCTGCCAAAACCGACGGCTGAAGCCTTTTATGAAGCCAACTCTTTTTTCCTCATAAGGAAAATCCACCTTCCATATGAGAGACCCGTAACCGAATACCCACATGATAAGACGTTAAGCTAACGCCGGTACCTTGACGACTGCAATGGACGGTTAGAGCCGGACAACGTTTTAGGTCTGACAGCTACTTTATAACAGTGGTCATAACATTATAATGATTGGCATGTACACCTGTAACAGCGGAGGTAATGGCAGTTCAAACGCGCTCATTAAGGACCTGCCCCGAGGGGTTGGGGGGGCTTTAGCTTTAGCGGTCAAACGCGCCTACTTCCGCTTGAGAACTTTCAGAATAAACCGCGGTGTCCCAACATATTGCAGATGTTTTGATGACATTGACTATTTAGCGAGGTTCCAGTCAGTCAGTCACAATGTAAGGATGCTTTTTTGTAGTATTTTATTTTGGTAGGCTATGTCGTATCACCCTAAGCGTGCCTTTTAGATGTTTTTGCTTTTATTTTGAAAGCAAGACGCCATTCCGGGTGTTTTTGACTATCTTAGTTTAATTTGAGACAAATGGTCTGCGCAAACATCTGTCCTGTCGGTCACAACTGATGAACAGTTTTTTCTTCATTTTATGCCTTTTTTGAAATTAGCAAATAGTTCTGACATCTTAATAACCATACAAGGCTGTATACAGACTCCGTTTGTTACTTTATCTTATGTTTCTGACAGTAAACTATATGTTTTAAAACTAAAACATGTTTAACTCTTTAAATTTAAAGGCCAGATAAGTCAGAAATCTTCCTTCCCGCCACTAAGAGTTGTTTTGTACCTTGTAGTGTACTCACTGTGTTTCTGCAACTGACATATTAAAGAATAATAGCCTAACACATTGGTTTAAAAAGACAATGACACATTAATGAACAATATGTTGATGTTCTGTGGGGGTAAAATACTCTAAAACAACATTACTTATTCTAACTATATTATTACAACCCATTTATATTCTAAATGACATATTGATAATGTGTCCTAAGCTCCTAGATTTTCTTTTAGGCTAATGCTGATATGCACAAATTCATTTATTTTTAATGAATGTCTAATTGTGCCTTTGCATTTGTTAAAACATGAACTGGGACACATAACACAGGGAATCTGGGCTTCCATCCTGACACCAGGGGGTGCTGAGTTTCTATTTCCCTCCGTGCATCATTGTGTGTTCTCCCAAATAACATGCTCTTCATGTATGCCGTGTGAGCACTGATTCAGAACCAAATAAACTGGACAGCAACAGTCTGGCCTGTAATGTCAGCTCCATGAACAGCAGTCATGCTCATTCTTCTGCCGATGAGAGTAGCCAGTCAGCAAACCTTTTATGTAACTCACCAGCCTCCAGTTTGCCAGCCCAGCTGTGGTTGAAATCCACAGCTGGGCTGGAAAATGCTGCTGAGGAAACATCTGCCATAAGGATACCCTTGTTCAAGACATCAAAACCAAACCTGGTCACTGGCCAATAGCAGCAGACTAAAGGTCAGCTCTCACCCTTTTAGGTGGGAATGTGTGTAAGTGTGTCAGTGTGAAGTAGGCTACATGAAAATGAAAAAAATACCACATTCACTGCTCTGTGGTTGCCAACTCCAAAACATATTCATCTTGTTTTTTACCCTGTTATTTTACCTTCTAAATTACGACCATGGCGCTTTTTTGTAATTGAAATCAGGCTGCCCTGTAAATACAGCAGTTTCAAATAGTTGCTGTACCCTACTGTGAAAATAATGAGCTATTTTTATTAACTATGAAACGCTACAAAGCTACAGAAGTGTACTTATGGGCTAAATCCTGCACCAAATATCTTAAACCGAATGCACACATCTCATTCATTTGTGGATCAACACCACAAAAAGCTTACAAACTGTCCCATATGGGCTCACCTTTTGTGCAGTATTTGTCTTTGACAGGGACACGTTTCTTGGAAAAATATTTTATCTTGTCTTTTTCTTCAGTTTCTGGCACATATATTTTATTATGATGACAACATAAAAATTTTGGGAAATATAAACAGTCCCTTGTACAGCCTGTTGTCTAAGAAAAGAGGCAGTTTTATGATGAGGAATACGTTTTATTTGCTCTGCAGTATGTGTCTTCACTGGGTGAATCTGACAAATTTGTTATCTCTCGTTTGGAAGATGGAAAACAAAGATGTTGCTGTAAAAATGAAGATAAGTCAAGAGGAATGAATGTGACTACAATCTACTGGAAAAATGTTCTTCTGTCTTCTTCTATCAAAAAGAAGATTTTCTTTTTTTAACACTAGTCTGTATAGCTTCCCTTTCTAATACAAACCATTAGCAATTAAATTACTTACCAACATCCAAATTAAATCTACTGTAATCCACTCTTCATTCCCGATGTAATCAAAAAAGTTACTGTATCAACACGATAATCAAACTAAATAAAAAAGAGCCATTATTCCAAAACAATTCATTAGTGCTGTTATGTAGATGGGTGTCTTCCTCTATTAGTGTTTGCATTCTCCATATATATGTTACACTAGCTTCACTTTATTCTCATTGGCCTTCTTCCTCTCTGACAAGCACCCCCACTCAGTTTCAGTCTATTTTCCTTTTGCTCCACCTCTCCTTGTGTTCCTTCTTCAACTCCAGATCTGCTGCTAAACCCGCTGTTCTCCTCCTGCAGAGTCTTCTGTTTATTCATTGAGGAGGTGACCAAGATAGAGATTTACTGCATCGTTTCCTTCTTTATTTTACTCATTTGTACTGGCTTCCTTTCATTTAGAAGAGTCTCACTTACTCAGAAACATCCCATTTGATTATTACTTGCATTTAAAGGGTAACTCCACCACTTTTTTCCTATCTTATACTTACAGTCAGCATTGGTTTCCTTTAACCATGACCACAGTCGTTTCCTAACCGTAACCAAGAAGTTAATACTGTAACCATGATGATGAAGGTTACCTAACCCTATAACAAAGTAGTAAAAGCGTTCTGTAAAAAAAGTGTTGTGTAAGATCAGAAAATAATTTTATTTTTTATAGGTGAGGTCGTCCTGCTGATGGGGGCATCAGATCAGAAGTGGTATTCCAGTGTTTAATGTGGAGTACTTGTTTACAAACTGGAAGTGTGGTGTTTGACATATCTACATTTACGAGGCACTGGAAAAACATCAGGATATAATAGCCTCTGCTACATCACTTTCCACCATTCTTTTTTCAATCCGTTGCTTGCCAGTCTAAATTGCACTGCCCTCTGTTTGTTTGTTTTTTATAGTGTCTGTCCCTGCTCTGAGTGGGTTTTCTTGTTGAGACAAAAACAAAATTCCAGGAGAATATCTGTTCTCCTCTTAGTCCTTGGTATTTTCTGCGAAGGCTTTATTCTCTTTAACCCAGTTACATTGTGCATTGCTGAATGGAGCTTTTAAACTCCAGAACTTGTATTGAGTTTGTTTGCTCCATCCAAGGTCGAAGACAATATAAGAGTTTCTGTTCCACGCTGGCCAGCTTAATCAGTTCGTTCCATGTTATTAGTCACAGTGAGCAAACACGTGATACCCATGTTGCTTTTTTTTTTCAGCCCATCCTGGTAAAAACTCAACATGGTCTTTATCTCCTTAACCTGCTCTTTCCTCTCTGGTTGAGCTTCGAAAAGAGATTTCTTCACTTAATAGAATTTCTTTTTTCCACCGTCCACCTGCAAGATCGTATAACTAACCTCCAATGTTTAGTTGTTCTCCTGTAGCAATTGAGGTCTACAAAACCCATCCAAAGGTCTCCTCCATATTGACTCACTCCAGCAGCAGTGGTTGCACACAAAAAAGCTCTTGAACCTCTGACTCCATCTCGACAGCCATGATGAGAAATTGGCCGGCTGAGCCATAAAAGTCCACTATATGTAGAGAGCAGAGTTGAGTGGGCCATTTTGGGCTCTGAGGCCTCAGACTGTTTGATCCTGAACTGTTCATATGACTCCTGAGATTTCTCTCGCAGGCTCAGGCTCGGTGAACGCAGCCACATCTATCAGCACTGTTGTACTTTCCTGAGACTGTGATTCTATTCTGAGTAGAACAACTAATAATGATGATGTGAAGGACTGTAAGATAAGAAAGTCATTATTAGCAAGTCAATATTATCTATTTTGGCTCAGTTTTTACACTGAGACGGCAAAAAACTCATTTATAAAAATGTTAGACCAGCACAAGCATTGACTTAGAATAATAGAATGAGAATCATGTTCACATTGGCATGACTGATATTCTTCCTCTGTCTTCCAATACTGTAGACGTAATCATAGAAAATTATGATAAAATAGAACATTTCATAGATGATAAATACTGTGTCCCCTTTGTCTTAGCAGCAACAAAAGCCAAACATTTGGAGTCCATGATAGAGGCCTCTGTTACATATATTCAGAATATGATTATAAAGTTGATTTTTCTTCTTTCTTCATCAAGGTCTTTTGACTGAGATGCTGACAATAAAATAAAAGGTAAAATATTTGGTTTTCTGCACCACTAAGAAAGGAGCATTATCCACGTTCTTCATTTTCTTTAAAAAAACAGGATTTTTTTAAACACCTAAATTAGATTACTGCTGATCTTAATTTGTTTTAATGATGAACCACAGGCTACTTCCTCACTGACTGATATTAAATAGTAAAACCTCTTTCAGCGGTGCAATTAAACATTGCTCTTTTTTCCTCATTTAATTTCCAAGTTAGATAAATCACATGCCTAAATTGGGGTCATGGTAACCTTAGAAAAAATTGTGTCCAATCATCCAACTTCCTCCTGTAACTACAGAGAGGCAGCTTCCCTGCTTAGAATTGACATCATCGAGGGGATTTGAGATATGTCCCCTCAAAATTGTTATAAATAAGTACAGTTGTTGCTGTGGAAACTAATACTCTAAAGCTTCCTTGAGTTTAACCAAAGTCTATAACTTTATCAGTATGTTTGAGTGAGAACCATGAAGTGATCAGAAGGGACTCCCTTTGGTTTTACAGGCTGCAGGATTTTCCAGTTTAAAATAATCTATGTTGGGAATAGCGGAATATGTGGACTCCACAGTCCAACACAATTTGCAGTGAAAATGTAAATCTACTTTGAACAAAAAAAGGAAGATCTGGTTTGGAACAAATGATACTTTCTTCCTAAAATGTTTTGTAGAATGTCTTTCAGCTCATTAAAAATAAGACTTACTTTTTTTGAAAAGATGTACCCATTAAAAATTAGTTTTTTTCTGAGTATCTGTGCCTCCTTTTTTGTCTAAAACCATGACATTCAATAGACATTATATCAGCTCAAGTTGATGGCAGTCCTCAAAGAGAGGGCTTGGTGAAGATAAAGTGACCCTGAAATGGGCAGCATCGCTGTTAACTCAGGATGAAAGCTACAAAACAGCTAAGCTAGAGGCTTTTTGACACTGTCCTCAGCAGTGCTTTGAGCTAAATGCTAAGGTCAGTATGCTAAAATATTCACTACAACAATGTTAACTAGGCTGAGGATATATGTTAACCATGTTCAACAGTATGCTAACATTTGCTAATAAGCACTTTACACAAAGTACAGTTGATACAGATGGGAATGTCATTAATGTTGCAGATATTTGGTCTAAATTAAAGTATTTGACACATTTTTACTTGATGGTGGTGTTGGACCAAAAGTAAGGGGGTCACCAAAATGTTACACTACACCAAATTACACCAAACTTCATGGAAATCCATCCAGTTGTTGGATTAGACAGTTTAAACAAACACGTAAACCATCTGGCGCAGAAGGTTAGGTGACAGAGGAAAGATCAGGGGATCACCAAAGGATTTATTCTATAGGCCCTATGGATATTTGTACCAAAATATCATGCCAATCCATCCAATAGACTTTTTAGTAAAACCCCAACATTTCTACCTCATGGTGGTGCTACAGAAAAAATTTAATGTAAATCCTTTTAATAGCTACCAACATTGCCATCCATAGAGCCTCACTGCTAGTGTGGTGACAGAGGAAATCAGCAGCAGATGCAAGATCTTCAGAAAATAGGACTTTTATTGAATGTAATAAAAGTCTGAATAAATCCTGCAGAAACAAAACAGCACACAGGAAAATACAGCTTCTTTTATAAAATTTGACTATGTGAGCATCATGCACAAACAATGTAGTCAACAACTATCCACAATAACATCCCATGACCATATCTAGACTTTTGCCAAACTGGTCCTTGGCCTAGGACCAGTTCTTAAGCAATCTCCCTATGGGAACAAACTAGGCACCTAGTTACCCCAGAGTTAAAGCCTTACACAACCAAATTGATTCTTAGGTTACAACAGGTTATATGGCTATTGTGTGAAAATATACCACATAATTTCCCCCTTTGAGGCTAGAAGTCCCCCACTGTATGAGTCTGGTACCACCAAAACAATGGCTAAGAATTGACCCTCCAATAGACTGCTTAAGTTTAACTATTCAGGGAGAACTTCGGGTAGAAAATAAAGTCTTACCACTGTGCTCGCATTGCTTTTGGATTGGAAAGAGAACAGGCTTGAGTCTGAGGTTTAAGAGCACAGATGAGTCAAAGCCAAATCTGGTGGACAGCTGGCTTGGAGTCAAAAAGAAGTCAGGGCCAAAGAGGAGTCGTAGCCATATCAGAGCAGAGCCGGTGTTGGCACCAATCTGGCCGAAGAGCCACGGAGGAGATGGAGCTGAGATTGAGCCAGTGCCAGAGAAAAATTTGAGCAAAGCTGGAGCTGATGCCCATTCTGGAGATGAGTAGGAGTTGATGTCAGAGAGGGAGTCTCGCTTTTACTGAGGAAGCAGGAGCTGATGACGAAGAGGACGATGAGTGGAGTCTGAGTTGCGTCAGAGTGGAACCAACCACATAATTGTTGGAGAAGAGCCAGCATAAAGCTGCTGGAGTCTCTACTGAAGTCAGAGACAGAACAGGAGTGGGGGAGGAACTGAGATGAAGAGGTGTAAGAGACTGGGGAGTCATGAAAGTTTTCTTTCTTTCTTTCTCCATTTCATTTCTTTTCTGATCTTAATGATGTGTTGAATTTAGAAGCTGAGAACAGTGTGAAGCTGACGAAGAAAAATTGTACTGTCAATGAATATGTTGAGCTTGGCAGGTGAAGAGGCCTGATTTGATGTGATGAAAGGGAGTCTGTCACTCTGGCTGGGGACAGAACATTTTGCTCTGGACACTTGACAGACTGGCTGCTGGTAGTCACAGAAAAGAACATTTTCTTTTTTCTTTTCATCTTTTTTTTCCCTCCAAATATTGTCATCTGCAGTTCTTCTTCTGACCTTCAACCATACAACTATTTCCATACTATAAAAGTGAGTTTCAGAGGTGCTAGTAGGAGACTTTTTATACTTTTCAAGAGAGCCAAGCGAGCTGTTTCCACTTTTCCAGTCTTTATGCTAAGCTCAGCTAGCCATCTTTTGGCTGTACCCTGGCTGTTGCATTTAGCATATAATGTTATTCTTGGTAAGGAAAGCGAATAAGTGTATTTTCCAGAGACGCAAGACATGCCATATGATGAACAAACGCATCACCTAACCTGACAAAACCATGTAATATTTCACTCTAAAGTATTTGACACATCCATTTTACACCACAGCCTTGAACCGACCACTTACAGACTCTGCCTCCCTTTCTTTCACCCACCATCGTCTCTTTTGTTTCATTTTATTGTGACAGTGCGTGTTACAAGTGCCGAAGTGGAGGCGCAAATGGAATGGAACCAGTTTGTAGCTTGCGATGATGAGATGGCCATGACTGTGTGATGGGTCAGATTGGAAATTTAGCCAGGCCATCAAGGAAGGTAATTGTTTTCCAGGGATGGCAAGGGTTACATGGGAAAGCTGAAAGGAAGAAATAGGGAATGAGAATGGAGACAGGAGAGGGAGGGTATGAGTAGGTAAGCAACATAAAGAGCCATTCTCTTCTCCTCCTCCTCTTTTTCTTCTGTCATTTGTATCACTCTGTCCCTCCTCCCTCTCTCCTCCCGTTCCTTGTCCTTATCAGATAAGCGAGGACGCCTTCATTCTAAAGGTGCTACTAGACATCTCCAATAACTATGTGTGTGTTCATGTGTCTGCCTGTGTGTGTGTGTGTGTGTGTGTGTGTGTGTGTTTGCATGACAGTTATGGGAGCTTGTCATCGTGCTCCTCTAGATCAATGGAGCACAGTTGCCTAGCAACCTGCTGATCGGGAGAAAGGAGGCGGGGGTGAGAGAGGGAGAGAGGCATAAGATTAGAAAAGAGAGAGATGGGGAGGTCTGGAGAGGGAAGGAAAGAAGGAAGAGAAGTGGGTGAGATCAGCGGTAAAGAATGCTGTGGTTGGATGACAGGAAATAAGACCTAAGACAGTAGAGCTTGTCGAATCTGTCTTTGTGGGTACTGTAAGAGTAGGGTGAGGAGGAGGGAGGTAGTAGGTGGATCGTGGGGTGTGAATGCATGAATTGGGCATATAAATGTGTGATTGTGTGTGAATGTGTGCAACAGTAGTTTGGGTCTGATGAGTTGATGTTGATACTATCACGCTGAAATAGAACATCAAAGCGCTACCATGGTGACGCCAGCAGCACACTCTCTCTCATTTAGCTGCTGATTTAATTATCTTTATCTTAAAGGGGAACAAAGTGGTTAAACGCACTGCATTGGGAGGGAGCGGCGGTAGAGATAAACATGAGGGAATGAGCGGGAGGAGGGGGGGGGGATGGAGAGGGAACTTGGAGGGAGATGAATTTGGACAGGAGGAAATGAGGAGAGGGGAGACGGGCGTAAAAAAGGAGAGGGGAGGAGAGCAAGGACGAGACGAATGGAATGAGAGCGAGCGCGAGAGAGAGAGATGGATGGAAAGAGAGTCTGATGATCAGGTGTTGGCTGGCCTCACGAGAGATGCACACATATGCTTCAGATCGTCTATGATATTTACACAGTCTCCCTCTATCTGCCAGTGATGGCAGGAGGAAGGAGGAGGAGATGAAGGGGTGTGAAGGGAGGATGGGGTGTCATTATAAACGATAAAAAAAAGGGGAGGGAGGGATGGAGAGACAGAGGAATAGCTGTACATCCCAGAGGTATACTCTGTGACTGAGTTAGAATAACATGTGGAGGCAGAGTGGCTGTTAAACTTTATGGAGGATTGAAAATGGACAATTAGCATCTCAACGATCTCACTGTCACCTGGAACATTCTCCCCCGTTGTCATAGTAACCCTCCTCTCCCTGCTCACATTACCTAATTCATGCTACCCCTCTCCACCGTGGCCGGAGTGCACATGCTTGCACCTTCACACACACACACACACACACACACACACACATACACAGGGCACTTTGTGTGTATAATCAATACAAATTATATTTTGTGTGTTTCTCGTCTGGGGGCGTTTTTCATTATGGGGAAATCTTACTGCTACAGCATACGATGATGACGATAGAGTACAGTTCGATGGAAGTCCCTTTCCTGTTTCAACATGACAAAGCCATCGCACACAAAGCAAGAAATGGTTTTCCAAGATTGGTGTAAACTGGCTTGCACGTCACCTTTGGGATGAACCAGAACGCCGACTGCAAGCTAGGCATTGCTCAACATCCGTTCTCAACCTCACCAATGCTCTTGTGGCTGATTGGGAGCAAATACCTGCAGCCAGGTGTCAAAATCTTGTGAAATGCCATCACAGACAAGTGGGGGCTTGTTATAACAGCAGATTAATGCCCATGGGTTTTGAATTACATGTTCAGCAACAGGCCTTTTCAATGTTGACTTTGCACAGGTGTTTACTAATCACATTAATGATGATTGCATTTAAAGGTGTGTACAATTTACGAGGATCTATTGGAAAAAAATTGAATATAATATACATAGGTTTTATTGTCATCCTTCAGAGAAACTAAAGCAGCTGAATTGAGTTCAGCCAATATTAATTTTATTCATGCTCACCTGTGCTTTTCCTGTTTTGAAATGTCAAACGAAAAAGCCTATCATACACATATGGGTACGATGTCTGGGTGGTTTAGTCATGATTTGTGTGTGTGTGTGTGTGTGTGTGTGTGTGTATGTGTATGCAGGTGTATCCATTTTATTTGATTTCTTTCTTGCCTCTGTGAGGTCCAGGTAGCTTCAGGCAGTAAGGCGCTGGAGTGCTCTTCGTGTGTGCTGTGCAGCTATCATTTGGAGGCCACAAAGTAAAAGGTGAAAGGTGAAAGGGCCCGATGTTTTCCTTGTTACTGGTTTCCCTGTTCGTTATCCGCTCTTAAAGTCTGCTCCACTGTACAAAACTGCTCTGACCCTTGACCCCTAACTGTAGGGCATGGAGTGCCACGGGCTGAGAATGGCTGCATCGCCATGACAACCAGTAGCAGCCCACAGGTCAAGATTTATGATCGTACTGATGCGCGTAGACACACACTAAGCTCTGCACATGTGCACACACAAATGTAAATCGGTGGTGCAGGGGCTAATGAACTATGGATCTTGAGATTTTTTTCCATTTGGCCAAACATGTAAGCAAGCCCGCTCTGACACACACACATACACACACCTCCTGAGCCTGTACATTGAGCTAGATTTCAATAAATCCTCATTGACCCCAGAGAAGTCTGCAAAATTAACCTTTTTTTTTCCTCTTGTACTTTCAGAAACCACAGACCATGGATCAAGTAAATGTGACAAGTGAGTGGACTTTCTTTTACCTTGCAGCCCGTATCAGACTCTCTGTTTTCATTCATTACAAGTCGAGCCTGACCTCTAACTCTCCGCTCTCTGTTTTGTTCTTTCGTGCGCATGTTTTGTGATGATCAGTGGCAGCGGTGGCGTCGGAGTTGCGCAGAAGGAGAAGGTGAAGGGCAAAGACGAGACGTACTGGAGGGAGATCAACGCCGCCATGGCCTTGACCAACTTGGCGCAGGGGAAGGACAGCGCCTCCGGGACCACCAGCTGCATCATTCAGAAGTCCTCCCATATAGCAGAGATCAAGACTGTTAAAGTGCCGCTGATGCAGAAATATTAGCGCTGACGTCATCCTACCATCTCTATGCAAACCAGCAAACATTCCTGTTTCAGCAAACTCGCTGGAGTCCAAATAAACTCCCCCTGGAGAGAATGAAAAGAGAACTGTTGTTGAAGGAGGGGGGGATGTTTGAGGCGAGGAAGCGTGGAACAAAAAGAGAACTCGCATTCTTATTGGTGTCTGAAAAAGTGCAAAAGAAGCCTTGACCATCATTTTCTTTGCTGGGTTGACGTGAGGCAGACAAGTGTTGATAATAGTTTCACTGCAGTATTTCCTAAAACAAGACACTTTTGTAATGTTAACTTATTTTTGATGAGTCCGATTTTTTTTTATTTCTTCTTTTTTATGCTACGGAAATTTGTATTTTGCCAAAGTGCCTTTGTTATTTAGACGAGTAACTCACCGACTGTCGTCAATGCAAAGTACACATACTGAGGTGCCTGTTGGGAATTTGTGGAGGAATATTTGACTAAGTTTCGAGTCACAGTCACAATTCAGGATTAGTTTTTTTCTGAATGAAAACTCCCCAGCCTGTGCCTTAAGGACTGAATGAGCTCACCATCCGAGGCATTGATTAACTCAAATAGCACACACAGATACACACTCTATTAGAACATACCCAGCAGTATGACATTGTTCTTGTTTTGACTGGAGTCTTAATTTTGACTGTAACTGATGCTGTTTTGTCTCAGCTTCTCCTTGCTGGCGGGCCAACAATAACTGTCGCGTACGTAGATAAAATGCCCGAACGTGAGCAGCAGATCGATAAGCGGCCAGCGATCTCCACCTTGTCCACATCTCGGCCTTGGATTACATTAACCAGCGAAGGATTCCTGTCTTATCTGGGCTTTTAGTTGCTGAAACGTGCACAAACGCTCAGCTGGACCCAGATGAAGTCACGTTCCCCCACGCAAAGACACAGATAGGTCAGATAGATCTTCAGGCGTACATTAAGGTTCAGTACAGTGTCTGTTCAAACAGAAGAATGCCATGACCTAAAAGGGATGTTTTCACTTTGCATTATCAGTGTTTTCTGTGGACAGTGTTGCCTTTTCACGTGTTTGTGTTCAGAACAGGAACAAGATAGTCCGGAGTGAACGAAAAAGAAAAGCCACCACCAGCTGCCCCCCCACCCCCCCCGTTTGATCCTCAGCCCTCTCAGCTGTTTAGCATTAC
>NW_023339651.1:6726192-6729215 GCF_004916995.1 Morone saxatilis | reverse complement strand
CCTATGGAAAAAATTGAAAAATATAATATACATAGGTTTTATTGTCATCCCTTCAGAGAAACTAAAGCAGCTGAAATTGAGTTCAGACCAATATTAAATTCTATTTCATGCTCCACCTGTGCTTTTCCTGTTTTGAAATGTCAAACGAAAAAGCCTATCACACACTATGGGTACGTGTCTGGGTGGTTTAGTCCCATTGATTGTGTGTGTGTGTGGTGTGTGTGTGTGTGTGTATGTGTATGCAGGTGTATCCATTTTATTTGATTTCTTTCTTTGCCTCTGTGAGGTTCGCAGTAGCTTCAGGCCAGTAAGGCGGCTGGAGTGCTCTTCGTGTGTGCTGTGCAGCTATCATTTGGAGCCACGAAGTAAAAGGTGAAAGGTGAAAGGCCCGATGTTTCCCTTGTTACTGGTTTCCCCTGTTCGTTATCCGCTCTTAAAGTCTGCTCCACTGTACAAAACTGCTCTGACCCTTGACCCCCTAACTGTAGGGCATGGAGTGCCACGGCTGAGAATGGCTGCATCGCCATGACAACCAGTAGGAGCCCACAGGTCAAGATTTATGATCGTACTGATGCGGGTAGACACACACTAAGCTCTGCACATGTGCACACACCAAATGTAAATCGGTGGTGCAGGGGGCCTAATGAACTATGGATCTTGAGATTTTTTTCCATTTGGCCAAACATGTAAGCAAGCCCCGCTCTGACACACACACATACACACACCTCCTCTCATTCAACCTCACTTCTGTGCACACATACACACAATCAGACTGGCTTTGTTTGGTTCTTGTCGGTCACTCTCCGTCTGCAGGTCAGATGATCAATGCTAATACCTGTTGAGAGTTCTAATGACACACAGATCCATACACAGATGGACTGCACGTTTGCTCTTGTGCTTGCGCGTGCGTGTTTGTGTGTGTGTGTGTGTGTGTGTGTGCCTGTGTGTGCCTGTGCACGTGTGTGGGCTTCCATGTGTGTTTGTGCACATGAGCTAATGTTGTTTGTGTTTAGAAATTGCAATCCTTTGATGAGGACAGGTCAGGGCTATTGTTATAAATGAGAGTAAGATTGCAGGGAGGTGACCTCTCCTACCTCACACACAGGGACACACACATACACACACATATACACACATGCACACGTGGCTGTTTGCACTATTGGCAAGTGGAATTAGTAAATGTATGAGCTACACAGAAACTCATTACAACACGATTAGAGACAAACCTCCCATTTAATCTCATTTAGAAAAGGGTGGTTGCCTGTCAAACACACTCACACATACACACACTAACTCACTTACGCGCATGCACAGATACACACACACTTACTTACAGCGTTCATACAGCGTCTGTATGAATGACAGCAGGGGTGTCTGTCTGACTCATAAAATGATACCCTTACAATCATATGCTCTCACCACTGTGTAAGGACAGTGTTTTAAATGACACAGTAAGTCCTCTACATACATTTAATATCACTGTTTCTATCATATCAGCATTAAAAACCTGAGATTTCTCTACATGAAGCACTTAAACTCCTCCCTTCCTCACCCCCCTCTGTGCCGTTTGTCACCACTCACAGCACAAACTAGGTAAACCTCACCGTCTCAAGCTCAGCTCCAAACACTGTAGCACAAACTGACATAAATGCAAGCACAAAATATGGGTGCACAAACACAAACACGCACACACATACCCACTGGATGCTGACAGATGAGTTTTTATTTTTGGCTGTATATTCTCTCTGCTGGCAGTTCAGACACATATTACCGCGCACAGGCGCTCCTGCGCACACGCACACATATACAAAGAAAATATGTATACACAACCAGACACACACATATACAGTGACCTTCTCTCTGCTGAGTAGGCAAAGAGTCAGGGGTCACTGCCTGCTGTCAGCCTGTCAGAGGGAGGAAGGGAGAGGGGAAGTGAGAAGAGGCAAAGGAAGAGCAAACGTGGTTGGAGGAATGTACAGAATGAAGCTCCTCCGCTTCATCATTCAATAAAGACTAATGCAATCAGAGCCGGCCCATATCTGTCACGGTTAATGTTGGCTGATAGAGTCGCAGCAATTTAAAATGCTCATGGTATAATGCATTTCCCTGTGCCTCTTACAGACTGATGATGCATCACATCACGCCTTGATGGCTCTTGTAGAAAACAGATAACCTGCTCCGTAGCATGCTGAATGGGGCTTCCATTATGCCTGACCATTTTGCTCATTTTTATTTTAATCAGGTTACGAAGAAGTTTCATTTTGAAATTCATTAAAAAAAACTAAAAGTTCACTGCTCACTCTTTTAGAATTATTGCAGATTATTATAGCAGCTTTTATGATTTTGTCAGGTAAAAACAATGCTCTCACAAAGGCCAAAATGGATATCCGTTACTGAGTTTTTCTTTCTTGTTTTTTCCAAATGTGAGTATATATTAAGAATATCTTTGCTACAAAAATCTGCATATGATCGAATCTTATTAATTAATTAATTAAGTTCCGCCTGTTTCCAAAATAAATCAATTTGTTTCAATCATTTTCTAGATTTACATGTGATTTTTATTGATTGTAATTCAGCAATGGGGCTTTTTCTGCCCCCCTTAAAGATACTAACATGCATTCTTCTTTTCATTGGGAAGTGGCTGAAATAATCCAACTGAACTGGCAGATTTTTTCCCCTGCACATTTATTCCATGAGGCAGGTGCATAATAGTGGGATGAGTATCCAAAAGTAGAAAAGACAAATTCCCACACTCTGTCTTACTTGCAATACAAACATTTATTAGCAATGTTTCGGTACTAGAAAATCAGGCAAATGGTTCATGACAATGTGGAGCCATCTTAAATAGGGAGTGGCTACACAAATGCATCCCCCTGTACAGTAGGAAGGCATTAATGTGGCAGCCTCCAAAACACATGTGGAGCTGGAAAGGTAGACCATAGTACCAACACAAAGTGGGCACAGCCATCATAAACAAATAAAAACCTTTATAATTAATATATAATAATAATATAATATAAAAA
>NW_023339651.1:6718549-6726092 GCF_004916995.1 Morone saxatilis | reverse complement strand
ACGGTGTCCTCGAGTGCCCAGAGAGGCGCCTTTAAATAAAATGTATTATTATTATTATTATTATTATTATATAAGTTTCACAGAAATTCAATAAACAAACGATATATATCAAAGTCTCAGTATGTCAAATTTCTCTCCAACGGATCAACACTCATTACACCAAGCAATAGCATTTAATGGATGAAACCACCAAAGAAAAATATATACAACCCCAACAATACATCTACAATGCATCATAAAAACCATATGTCCAAAACAATGAACATCTGGGCCCATGCAGCATTATGCATTAATGCCTTACTGCACGGGGAAATAATTGTTTGCATTTGTGTAACCAATCCCTATTTAAGATGGCGTCTCATTATCATGAACCATTTGCCATGATGAATGTCTAGGACTGAAACATTGCCAATAAATGTTTGTATTGCAAGTTAAACAGACAGAAGTGACTTGATAAGATTGAGTTTTCTTAAGATCTCACTGCATAAAATGTGACTTCTTCAATCATTACTTAATTCCATATCAATTTTAATTTGCCAGAGCAGTAATTAATCTCTGTGGGTGAATTTTACCTTTGTATTTGTCCTCCGCACCAAAAACGTCTTTTCTACCACAATTTTCCATGGCGTTTTTCATTGCACATGCAGGGAAGAGATGGAAGAACTTTATTATTTGATAATGCCATTTGGTCCAAAAGGTCATCCTGGCCCGGGGATTGGGGGAGAGAGAGAGAGAAAAGGGGGAGGAGGGAGAGCAGGAGTAGTGCTTGGGGGGGAGGGGGTGAGGAGTAGTGGTGGTCAGTCCAATGGGAAACTAGGTGCTGATGTTGAGATAGTTTCCATAGTAACTCCTCCTCCTCCCAGTCTCGATCTTCCCTCCCTAACACTTTCCTTCACACATAAGAACACACATAAAGACATGTGCACAACTGCATGCTCAGACCTCCCCTCTTTATCCCAGCACTGGTCTCTGTGGTAAACCACTTTTGCTTTAGTATCTGGTTTTAAAATCAATTTGAACCTTCGTGTTCCAGCTGTGTGGTCATATGATATACTGTGGCTCGACCATTAAAGCTACCTCTCTACCAGTTTTCCTGCCTTGCTGGAGTAGATATGTACGTAAGGAAATGTGCACAGCCAGTGCAGATTCCAATGGAAACATAGATAAAGGGAACAAAAAGGATTCATTGTATGTGTTCGCAGTTGATGGCTGACCGCATTTACTAAGTGCTGAATGCTGCTCCATTCATTGTTTCTTTAGAGAGCTTCTTGAATTGGCATCTCTGATCAGGTCAGGGTTGTTCTTCTTACAGAAAGCCCCAGCCTTCATTTGCCAGTTCTCTAGCTCTACTACTCCTCCTCCTTCAGCTCCAGCACTTGATGAAGGTGAGCGTTAAAATAGAGTAAAAGGAGTAAAAGCAGATGTGCTGGCTAGTCAGAGACAGACATATAGAGATTGAGGGGGAGAGGTAGAGAGAGAGAGAGAGAGAGAGAGAGAGAGAGGGAAAAAAAGAGCAGCAGCAGCAGCTGGCCCAGGGAGCCCAGGGAGAGCACCTCTGAGCTGGGCTCAACACAGCTGGAGTCCCTCCCTGGGACAGGCTGGGGAAGGAAAAAAAAAACCCTGTTTGTGTGTATCTGCATGTGTGATCTGGGCATATTATATGAATGGAAATACACTACATGGCCTAAAGTATGTGGACACCTGAACATTACACCCATATGTGGCTGCCCTACTGCCTGAAGCAACATGTACCTCACAAGAATAGTAAAGTGGACACACCTGCATCCCCCGAACCACACGTACTGTATACAGCACACACACAAAGCACGAGTGAACCTCGGGGGGGTGGGGGTTCATGCACTATATGGCCAAAAATAAGTGTACACCATCACCCATATGCGCCAAAACAATGTGTATTGATCTAAGATGCTCCACTCTTCTACACGGCTTTCCACAGGATTTTGGAACCTGGCTGCAAGACCGCTTGTGAGGTCGGGGCGCTGGTGTTGGGTGATAAGGCCTGGCTCTCAGTCACAATCCAGCTCATCCCAAGAGGTGTTGGATGGGGGTTTAGGTCAGACCTCTATGCAGAGCCGGTTAAGGTCTTCCTCACACTATTACAGCAACAAAGTAAAGTGTATACCAGTGTATGTTGTCGAATTTGAATTAAAGGGACCTTGTGGCAAATACCACACAGGTACAGTGGCCATATGTTTGTTGAATAAGTGTGTGTGTTGTGTGTGTGAGAGAGATTTGTAAATTGAGACGGCCTTTCTCTGTTTCCTTTTCACCCCCAACACTTCACTGACTCGCTCCTGTAGCAAGAGAGAGAGGTAAAGGCCATCGCCACTGTCACTCACGGATGTAATCATTCGGATCAACCCCGGTTCTCCCTTTATTTTCTGCCTCCGGTAATTGCGTTTCTGTTTCGTGCGGGCGGTGAGTGTGCGCTGTCCAAGGTGCTGCAGCAGCGCGCAGCCCCGCCCATCCTCTCCAGTTCACACTCTCTCTCTCTCACACACACACACACACGCACACGTTTCCTCTCTCTCTCGCGACCACGTGACTCTCACTCTGCCGAGTCTCGCGGAGAGCATCAGACTGCACCTTTTCCTCCTCAAGAGAACGGAGAGAGAGAGAGAGAGAGAGAGAGAAAGAGAGGGAGACATTGAATCAGACAGAGAGAGCGAGCGCGAGAGAGGGACGGAGAGCTAGAAAGAGAGAGAGAGCGCGCGCGAGGGGGAGACCAATAGCACCTTGTCGCCTCGAGGCGAGCCTGTGATAATTTTGTCCCTGTCCGGTAGACCGGCTCTATCTACCACCAAGCGCGCGGGTGCTCTCTCCTCTCTCGCGGCTTTGAGATTCTCCTCAAATGGGAAGGGAAATCGATGAGTCGCGCGCCGCACTGTTGCCACGGAACCACAGGATGTGCGTGAGGTAGGTCGGTTTCTGTAGCCTATATATATATAAATATATATATTATAGTACTTATATAAATATCTGGTGTGTGTGTGGCTGCATTGGTTGGGGGTCGCCTCGTTTTATTTTACCGGGGCGAGGCTGTCACATCACCGTTACAGGGTTGTGATGCCAATTAAAACCAGGGTGGCGGAAAAAAAAAAAAAAAAAAAAAATACATTACCACGTGTTACCGGTTAGAACACCTAAGCCCCTGCTTAGTTAAGGTGCTACGGCGCAGGTGTGGAGACTGAACCCTGTGCCTAGTCAGTAACGGGCGCCGTAGGGAGGAAAAAACAATGCGAGAGGGGAGGAGGAGGTTTTTGTTTAGGGTGTGTTGGTGTGTGGGGGCTGTTTTGGTGGTTATGGGTGAATGGATGGATGTTATGCTCGTCATAATCTGTTGTAATATCTATTTCAAGCGCCATTCATTCATCCCCATCTATCAATAACTGGAATGTCGGGGGGCGCCTTTTCGGGCCCCTCAACAGATTTTTGCTCGGGTGAGAACCCTGAAAAGCAAACAATGGTGTAGCGCTACCGGGGTGGTGTGTATGCTCCATTGTACAGCCGGGTGTGTGGGTTGTCGTTTTGGGTCGCTGAGATTGTTTCAGTTTGTGATGAAAATGAGCCCTCCGAGTCGCTTAATTCAGATAAGAGCAGGCGGTTTTGGTCAGTCATCCCCCGGCCGCAGGCGCGGCGGTGGGCTGCCTCCCGCCCTCTTTCTGCTTGATGTGGACTGAATCCTTGAGGAGGGGGTGCCAACCGCTTAATCCTTTTTTTTACAAATAACATAAATAAACTTAAAAAAAAAGGGGTTGCTTACATCTAATTGGTTATTTGGTCTCTTTCAGGAATGATTTTAAGGTTCTCAGAAGTCGATTTTTTAAAATTTAACAAAAAAATATGCTTTTATGACGTTAAGGCAAGTCGCAGGTGTGCCCACCCCCTTTATAAAAATCTCCTGGCGGCATGGGATGGCCCGAGCTCGGAGGGGGAGCTTCTACTGGAGGGTGCTGCTTTATGGTAATGTCTGTGTATGTTCTGGCGCGCGTCCCCTACACTGGTTGGGTGTGTGGTGGTGTGTGTGTGTGTTGTAAGGGAGCTTAAGTCATTGTCGTTTGGCTTTGTGGTGTAAGATTCTAGTTTTTATTGTATATGTTCAGTATGTTTCATACAGGCCTCACAGCCTTGCATTTTGGCCTGTTACAATCGTGTAATGGGAAATGTGATGTTCTGTGTGTGTGGTGTCTGCGTGTTGTGTGGTGGTGCGCACGGGCACAAAGATGGCCATGGAGAGTGAGTTAAATTTGAGAATAATAGCGCGGTCGGGCTTTGTGTATGCCCTCGTGTGACGTGTGTGAGTGCTGTGTGAGGAGAGTTCTCGTTGCGGGTGGGCGGTGTTTACGTTGTGTGTGACCCTGCGTTGGATTGTGCCGCTCTCTGTTCTCTCTGTAGGTCGGCTGGAGAGAGTGATGGGGAATCGTGGCAGGTGAGAGACACACATACTCCACTCACACACACATACACACTACACACACATACAAACACACCACACGCAGCACACACACACACATAATTTGGGCCGACACCACTTAATCTTGCCCCTACTAAGACAGCGGAATTTTTTTTGAGGGGGGAGAAAATTAGCTTGCTATCGGACGGGGTGTCATTTCTCCTCCATTACCAATGGTGTGAGCCCACACACCCACACACACACTCATACTCCGTGGGGAGTTGTCTTCATGGGGGATAAGGCCCTATCTAGGGCACAAAGATGGAGTTCACATCCTATTCGTCACGTATCTAACACTCACACAGATGTGCACACAAATACACACACCTGGAGTCTCATATGTCCAAAGTGAAGAAAGACTGAATGGAGAGTAGACACTGAACATCTCCGAGAAGACGCAAACACCAGGCCGAGGCAAAAGAAGATTCCCCAATCTTGCCGAAAGGACGGCGGGAGCTACGGTGTGCCCCCCCTCCCCCATTGGAGCTGTATCGTGTAGGAGCATCTCCTTGTAAAGAGCACTACCAAGAAAGCAGGGGGCAGCGGAGACGTATAGAAGGTGTTCTACGAAGTGCCCTACAGTGGTCACCATGAGCTGTAGGCTAGAGGGAACACCCCAGCTCTAGCCTCTATCAACTCCCAGGTGTGTGTGTGAGTGCGAGAGCGAGTGTGTGTATGAGTGTGATGGCGGTGTGTGTTTGGGCGGCAGCCCCCCTGCTCTTCCTGGGGCTGTGCCTGTGCAGTGTGGGGGGCCATGCCCAAGGGGAAGTCCTGGAGTTTGGAGGTGTGTCCAGCCAGTGGGGGCGGTTCCCAGTGTGGAACGCCTGCTGCGAGAGTGTGCTGAGCTTCAGCCTGCGGACTCACAGCCAGGAGGGCCTGCTGCTCTACCTGGATGATGAGGGCTTCTGTGACTTCCTGGAGCTGCTGCTTCTCCACGGCCACCTCCGCCTGCGCTTCTCCATCTTCTGCGCTGAGCCAGCCGAGCTGCAGTCAGGTGTGGCGGTGAGTGACGGCAACTGGCACGCAGTGCGTGTCAAGCGGGACTGGAGGAACACCTCGTTGGAGGTGGACGGGCGACTGGAGGGATGGGCGGAAGTGAAGAGCAAGAGAAGAGACATGACAGTATTCAGCCACACCTTCATGGGCGGGGTGACACCAGAACTTCACTCCTCGCCCTTGCGACTCACATCTCCTTCGGTACGAGAGCACCCCGCCTTCCGTGGCTGGATCACGGCGGTGAGCATCAACGGCTCACTGGTGACGTTGGACAGCTCGGAGGGCGTCACGGTAACGGCCGGCTGTGGGCCGGATCACCAGTGCCAGAATGGAGGGGTGTGCAGCGTGGTCAACGACCAGGCCGTCTGCGACTGCTCCGACACCGGTTACCAAGGCAACGACTGCAGCGAAGGTAAGGCCCAGAACCATGCTGACCCATCATATGCATCTCATCCTTTACATACACACACATACACTTCAGTACATGCATACAGCTACCTCTGTGGATGCATATCTCCAAATGAACACCTCCAATTTCAAACACCAGGTCCTTCAGTGTAGACACCTTCACAGCTGCCTTCAGTTGGTGTGTATGGACCAGCAGCCTTCACAAACAGTGCAAGACTGATTATATCTCATATTGATTTTTTATGGCTGCCACTGACTCTCAATTTAGCCCCCACAGCTTTGAGCTAAGCCCCCTCCCAAGAACTGCATTCAGTTTAGTGAAGCTGGAGCTGAGCGCTTGAGAACAGCTGTTCTGTGCTACATTCAAACCGTCGAAGCTTGAGAGGAGATTTGGAGACAAATTCTGGAAAACTCACTGAAAAGCGTCACCTGGCTGGCAGTGTTAAAGCCTTGATGGGCTTCGTTGGTGTGTTAGGCAAAGCACAATAACCATATAGATCTATTATGGAGGTGGTTGTTGGCTTGTGTTGGCAGACTTTAATTGGAACTAATCAATGGTTGTTACATGGCTGATGTCTGGCTGCCTGTGTTAATGGTTTGCATTGATTCTAGACGGCCTTCACAGGTACCATGCACAGGGTGTTGAAATGAAGTGTGTACAATCTATCACCTGCCATTAATTTGAACAGCTTGCAGCTTGTTAGGATGCTGTGTATGTGTGAGAGTGTATAGTATGTGTTTTTGTGTCAGTGTTCTTATGCATTATAAAAGAGGAAATAGTGTCCTGTCAGTAGTGCTTTATGAATATGAGGAACTGTGACAATAAACAGCCTGATATAAAAATAAAACTTTTATGTGGAAGAGGCAAAAGAAAAATGCTGTTGCACAAATGATTTAATATCTCAACTCTACAAGAACACCGTGCATTAATACGGTCAAACAAGCCTTCGGTCAATACAAGTGCCAATATACGGGGCACTGTAATGACGGTCATTACAAAAACATAACAGCTGCTTAATGAACTCAGCTACCTTGTTATGGCCAGTACTGCAAATGCGTTCATTTTCCCCCTGCTCAGTTGTGTGTGTCGTCAGATTTGCTTCAGTTCATTCACAGAGCAAATCTGCATTCTTAATCAATAGTACATTCAACTCCTGCATGCTTTTCCTTTACTCCTCTTCGATGCCGAAGATACCTTTTCAGCTTTGCCTCAGCGATTGATATTTTAATGGCACAAATGCGTCTGCCAGCGGTTTTCTGGCCAGCGTTTGCCACCGACCTGACCTCACACCCCACCCAGCGCCGCTGTAAGCAACGCACCTCCCTGTAGCCACCCACCGTATCACACCCTAACATTTAGTGGGCAGTGGATGGCGTAGGTTACCATGGAGACAGGACTAATAAGGAGACCTCATGCCAGGAGTGTTTCTCCGTGCGTCCTCCCTTCCTTCCTACCCCCACTCCTCAGCTCCAACACCCCCCTCCTGGACTCCTTGCTGTGTTCAGCTCTGTGGCAGCTCCTGGTGACTTCAGGCACCATGTCTGCCACACACATCTACTGTATTTACATTAGACACAAGACACTTCATTTGTCTGCAGCATCAATAAAAACAAGATAGAAACATTTAAATGCATGTAGTGGTGAGTGTGTGTATGTATGTGTGA
>NW_023339651.1:6718159-6718449 GCF_004916995.1 Morone saxatilis | reverse complement strand
GGGAGGGTGGGAGGAGGGGTGGGCGGGATAGGGTAAAGGAGTGTAGGAAAGTGATGGTGAGGAAAGATAGGAGCGCATTCAGAAAGTGGGAAAAGAGGTTTGGAAAGAGAAGGTCGGAGACGCAGAGGGAGACAGGAAGGGAGATAAGACTGCAGCGTTTCTCAGCAGGGGCGCTGCATCTCTCCTTGGGCTCCCCGACTTGACTCCGTCTCGCATCAGCCAGGATGGTATTCATCATCGCTGATGCAGATACCTCATCCAACACATACAGACACAAACATACACACACA
>NW_023339651.1:6717544-6718139 GCF_004916995.1 Morone saxatilis | reverse complement strand
TTTTTTAGAAACAAAGAGAAAGAAACAGGCTAGTCGCTGCTCCAATTGTCTCTTACCTGTTCTAGCAATTTCCATTGTGTCTGAACGTGTGCTGAGGGTAGTGGCCCAATTGGCGATTCACTCCAGTACCCCATCTGGCATTTGAAGTTCATTTCTTTGTCGTTTGCCAAAACAAGAACAAACACATGAACAAGCGTACACACACTTGCACTCAGGCATTGTGCACGTACACACAAACACTCATTTACTCGTGGTACTTGTTTGGCATAACTACAACACTGAAATAGCCACAGCATTCATTAAAAACCCATTACATTACCTTTATGAAAAGAGGTCTTTATGCTCTTGTTATTTGTTAACAACCTGCTGTAAGGGGTTTCATTGGGTGTGTGTTTGTGTGACACTGCAGTATGTGTGTGGATCTACATCCTTGCAAATCTGAGCAACATTTGTCTTTTGTGGGTATATTTGACTTTAATGTTTCAAATCAGTGTGGCACATTTTTTCAGTGAGTGTGCTTTTCAGCGCTCTATGGTGTGCATATGTGCCATGATGTACGTTTGTGTGCACGCCTGTGCAGGTGTGTGTGTGTGTG
>NW_023339651.1:6714280-6717391 GCF_004916995.1 Morone saxatilis | reverse complement strand
GAGAGAGAGAGAGAGATGAACACAGATAAAGAAAACAAAAAAGGACAAGAAAAAGATTGAACATAATGGCAGGAAGTGTGCTGTTCATAGTTTTTTCTTAAATTGAAATTCAAAGGGATTCACAACATTAGATATTATTTAGTTAAGTTCTATTTGTGTCCCATGGAAATTCACTTAAACAAAGATGAGACAATGGCTGCTCAAAAACTATTTTAACTTTAATATGTTTTACTAGTATTGAAGCAAAAATGACTAAAAATCTTTTGGTTTTGAAGTCATCACATTGGACTATTTTATGTCACTTTAAAGATCAAACTGTTTATTCATTGCAACAGCAACTAAAGATTATTAGAGTAATGTGTTGACAATGATAAGTCGATTATTTGATCAAGTTGATTACTCGACTGTCAGAAAATGAAATATATTGACAATTGTTTAAGACATTTATAGAGACAAAAAATGCTCAAAATTAGATTTTTTCAGTTTTTTTGATTTTCATTGTCTTAACATTATAAGCAATATATTTTGTTTGTCAGACAAAATAAGACATTACTGACAGCATTTTTCATCGGTTTTGTTTTATAGACAAAATGATTAATCAATTGACCAAGAACATAATCAGATAAATCGAATGCAGATTTATATATTAGGAAAATAATCGTTAGTCGTATCCCTATAGTCAATAAATAGTTTGATCTATAAAGTGACATAAAATAGGGAAGTTCAATAAGTTCAGTGTCACATCTTCAAACCAGAATTCATTGATAAAAATAAACAGAGAAAGGAGCATGTGTGCTTGATAAATTACTTCAACTATTACCATCACTTTTCTGCCAATCAAATAATTGATTAATCGTTTTTGCGCTAGTTTTAGTTCTGAACCAGGAAGGCTTTTGTCAGAGCTGGTGTCAGATTTTTAAAACTATATCTCATGTTGGGAATAAATGCCTTCAATTTAACAACAACAACAACAAAAAAAAAGGAATAAGAGCTCAACGTTGCAGACCACCAATCTGTCACTTGTGTCCTGACAGTAATATCCTCCTCTACAGTATTGCTCCCTTGGCAGTGATGTGATAGTCCAATCGGTTTCAAAGCCAGATGCTGTGTATCACCGAATAGAGATGGAAACGGCCGTCGTAGCCTTTAGTGAACTTGACTGTATGGATTTTCACACTTTAACTTAATATAGAGACTATGCATATGTTAGCATACATTTACATACATTTCCTAAGCTGGTCATCTATCTGTATACTGTATGAGTGCATAGTTAATCCACCTGTCTGTTATTAAGGAGGGATGCCTTCATGCAGGATGTTTGAGTTTATGCTGTGTGTGTGTGTGTGGACAGTCTGAGAGGAGCTGATAGCAGAACTGCATGGTGGGCTAAAAACGAGGTGCAGGGGAATTGCAGTGTGCTATCTCCAGAATGACAGGGCTGCCATGATTGAGGCTTGCTACACTAGGATTTAGATACACCAGCATTTTTCTCTCTTTCGTTCTCTCTAGCCATCCATCCCTCGCTCTCTGCCACTCCCTTTCCTTGTCTCTCTTTCTATCCCTCCACCTCTTCCTCTCTTCTCTTCCATTTTGTGTTACCCATCTCCATGAGTTTCTCCATCTCCCCTCTTTTATTCCTTCTTCTTTCAAATCCCCCCAATGCATCTTTCCCCTTTTTCTCTACCCTGCATCTTTTCCACCCTGCTCCCTCTATCAGGTGCTGTATAATGTAGGCTCCCCTGATGTGCTCCCAGCCTCCATCCGCCATTTTGATTCAGTACAGCTGTCCATGATAATGTACTGTTCACTCAATCACTCTTTCTCTCTCTCGCCCTCCTTCCCCATCTCTCTTCCTGTCTCTCTCTCTCTCCCTCAAACACACATGCACAAACACACATATTTGCTGTAGCCCCTGTAATACAGGGTTGCCATGGAAATGACAAATTAGTGTGTGAAATGTTGCGGAGGAGCCCCATGAGAAGAGACAAAGCCATATGAGACTCACACTCGCCATATATACACAAACACAGAGAAATCCAAGTGATGTGTGTTTGATCGTCGGAGGGGCGGTATAGTTGCAGCTGGTCCCAGTAGCAGCAACCATCAGATCAGTTATTCGCTCTCCTTCTCCCTCCTGCCACCCCACAGACTGCTTTATTCATTAGAGAAGTAGTTTAATAATAGCCATCAAAGTCTCGATGCCAATCACTCTCCATCTTTACATTTTTGCCTATTCCCTAGTTCCTAAAGACTCCATAGTTATTAATTCCTTTCATTTTTCCCATACTAGTTCCTTGCATGTTTTCCTGGTTGTTTGTATTACCTTTCTCCTTTCCTTTCTCTCTGCTCTCCTTCCTTCCCTTCAATTTCCATTAGTAATGTAATTTAATCAGACAGTCTCAATAGAGCTGAGAATAAGAAAACGTCTGACAGGGCTGCAAGTAAGGATTATTATCAGTATTACTTAAACTGTTAATGTTATAATTTTTTCAATTGCTCTATTCATTGTTTAGTCTATAAAATGTCAGAAATTTGAGAATAATGCCCATCAGAATTGCCCAGAACCCAGAATGACATATTCAGATTGTTTGTTTTGTCCAACTAACGGTCCGATGTACAAAAAAAAGTTCAAGGATATTAATTTATGATGATATAAAACGAAAAAGAAAAGTAGCAAATCCTCACATTTTAGACTTTGAAATGACTTGAAGAATCAATTGATCAGTACTGCAGTCAGACCTTACAGACAACCAGCATATAGTACACTATAGACACAGTTACAGAAATATAAGATCTCCAATGCAAATGAAATATTTTAGAGGTTGTTTTAGAGATTTCACTTTCAGTCTCATTGATATATAATAAAGCTCTTGTCAAGACAGAGCAAGACTTCAGAGCAAACAAAAACATTTACAGTCAGTCCTTACATACATACCTACATACAACCAGCATACACAAAGACAGTCAACCAACAATCAAGCCATGAGAAATAATCAAGAAATAACTACGATAAGATAAGATATTCCTTTATTTGTCCCACAATGGGGAAATTCCGATGTTGCAGCAGCAAAGTGGATAGAGAAAAAAGAAACAGTATACAAACAGTAAGAG
>NW_023339651.1:6700502-6714180 GCF_004916995.1 Morone saxatilis | reverse complement strand
ACAGTAGCAGCAGCAGTTGCACATTACAAGAGTAATAAAAAAACATCATGTAATAATAAGGCTTTAAAATCTCAGGAAGTGAAATAACCTAGATTGTGAGATTCCTTATTCCTTCCATTACTCTCTAACTTTATTAAATCTCATAGTGTCATTAAGATCAAGAAAGAATCTTTTTGCAAGAAAGACCAAGAAAGAGCAATGAAAAACATTTACAGTCAGACTTTACATACCACCACACAACCAGTCCACAAGACCCTAAGCCTAACCACAACTCATATAAAACATAAGATAATGGTGCTTAAAAATCGCCAAAGGAAATTAAATATTTTATCTTGAGGTATTTTCTGTCTTCTTCTTCTTGTTACTGTCATTTGCATTCTTCCACACTCTTTCTCTCTATTCGTTCATCCTCCTGCTCGCCTGCTTTGATCGACAGTGCTCTCCACAGGATGAAGTGTGACATGTGGTGTGTATGTCAGTGTCTGTCTCACTGTTTACTCTGAGCTAATACTGACTCACTCCATTAATCTGAGCTACAACAGATCCACTCCAACCTGCCCACTTGAGAGCGTGCGTGATTCTTCGGGTGTGTGTGTTTGTGTTTTAGGTGTGTCCATACACACTGAATACATGAATGCACGACACATGTTCTTCATTGTGTTTGTGTCACCCAATATGCATTTTCCTGCCTGATTTGTGTGTGTGTGTGTATACGTCTGTTGTTGTTGCGGCCCAGAGCTTCCAGATCGATGCAGAGATGCTTTATGTGCTCCTGTCTGGTCTAATGACATGTCTGTAAATTAGCAACAGAATGGTGAAGCACCACACTGAAACCTAATGGCACCTCTGTAAATTACCGCTAGAATGCTGCTGGACGGCTGCGTGTGTTCTCATTGTGAACAACTTGGCTCCCGTCCTCACTCAGCCACCTCATCTACATTTGTCTACGTGTCTGCTTGTGTGTGTGCCAGTGCGCTTGTGTGATTGTGTTAGCATTTGTGGCTGTTCTTTCCGTGTGTGTGTGTGTGTGTGCGTGTGTTTTTTGTGTGCCTCCCTCCTCCTCCTCGCTCTCGCTCCTCTCAGTAAAGACTAGCCCGAGGCCCTGAGTTGGTAATAGCTTTTCTGACAGCAATACACCAATATTTACAGAGACCAGCACCCACCCACACCCCTGCACATTTCATGCACACATAAAAAAAAAGCATATACTTGTCTGCACACACGTACACATTCACATGCTTGAACACAAAGTTGCACACTTTTTTCTTTTTGAGGCATGCGCATATACACGCACACTCTTAATTAACATGCTGGGAGGGAAGGAATCACACACTTGGGGGAACTCACACACATGCTGGCAAACAACTTGTTGTTTCTCACTCATATATTGGCATTCACACTTTGGGTTTTTTCATGCAACAGAAGCAAAGAAAGACAATTTGCCACAATTGCTCTTTGAATTGTGATATATTCTCACTTTTTCCTTCTCATTATTCTCTCTGTGTTATATTCACTCAAGTGCGGCCGATTCCATTTCAACACTCTTCTCTCTGCTTCTCACTACCTTAATAACCTATTACACTTCAGTCTATTCATTACGTGGCAATCCCAACACCCTCCCTTCCTCTCCAGCGGTTCCTCACCAAGTGTCTGTCTTGCTCCAGCCTGACCTAGTGTGTGTTAAATTCCCCTCTGTTCTCCTCATTATCGTGAACTACAAGTTGGTGGTTATGCCAGAGGCTCCACATAGCAGAGGAAAAGAGGCCAGCGAGACGTGCGGAGAGGAATGGTGGCGTGAAGCTTGAAGGGAGGTGTGAGAGATATAGGGATGGTGGTGAGGAGAATGCTGGAGTGGATGCGGAGGAAGGGTGATGCTTTGGGGGGATGGGTGTGAAGGAGACAGATAATGTCACCCCTGCTTGCCAGCACAATAGTATGATCATTTTTTGCACGCAGATGTGTGTGTAGGTGTGCATATTTGTTCCTCTGCTTGCTTGCGTATATGGCTGTGTACTTCTGTATGAGTAGGTCTGAGAGAGTAGATAAGAGAGTGTGAGCTTAAGGATGATGGATTGCAAATCTTGGTCTTGTGTCCTTGGGGGTCACAAAGGGTGTGCAAGGTAAGTTACCATTGGCTGTCTGCTTGTTATCCTGAATTCTAATTGGTCAGTCTTGCCTGCTTTGGCTGCCATGATGCTTACAGGCTTCGGTTCTCCATCTTCATTGTCATTTTTTGCCATCCTTCCCAAAACCTTTCTAACCTCCACTGCTACTGCACATACATGCACATACACACATTTTGGCATTTGATGAACATCACGAAATGAGCCATGTTGTCAAACAAGACCACATCACTTCAGACTGCCAGCACAGCTGTTCTCTCAAAAGAGAGGATGGCAGGTTTCATAACGAGTTTGGAATGCTACAGACTCACGACTGTCTCTCTCGCATCCACACTGTTTAATCTCCAACCCACATGAGTGATCAAAGCTTGTTTACACACCACTCCATGGTACGATTAGAGGTATGGAAGGAAGTGTTTCTTCCAAGTGCTGGCATCAGTGAGGCTTTGCTTGACAGTAACAACATTTTCAGCATCTTAAACAATATGTTTTGTACCGCACATCCGAATCAAATTTAACCAGGCCCAGCAGAGCTTTGTTTTACTCGGCTGGCTCTGATGAACACCCACCATTTTATCATCTTTGAGCATATTGTGAAGAGGAGTGTGGGAAGAAGCAACATAGCTTGGATTTTGTTCTAATCATTATGATAATGTTCAACAAGAGTATAATCATTCTATACTTCTTTGTTCTTCCTCCCTTTTTCCTTCGTCCTCTTCCTTTTCCACCTCTCCCTTTCTATCAGCTCGCGAGGAGTATGTTGCCACCTTCAAGGGCTCAGAGTACTTCTGCTATGACCTGTCGCCCAACCCCATCCAGTCTAGCAGCGATGAAATCACGCTTTCCTTCAAGACGCTGCAGCGCAACGGCCTGATGCTGCACACCGGCAAGTCAGCCGACTACGTCAACCTGGCACTGAAGAACGGTGCCGTGTCACTTGTCATCAACCTCGGCTCCGGGGCCTTCGAGGCCTTGGTGGAGCCCGTCAACGGCAAGTTCAACGACAACGCCTGGCACGACGTCAAGGTCACCCGCAACCTGAGACAGGTAACCAGACAACAGGAGATGGAAGAGTGAGCGACCAAGCACAGAGCAGGAACAGGAGAGGAGATATTAAAGTAGTTACGATATTATTAAGCCTTGAAGAAGAAAGATTTGAAGGGTCATAGGGTAGGACAAAAAGATCGCAAGTGGTATATTAATGAATGGATGGAAGCATGTTTGGATTTTAGTTAGTGATCAAATGATTAGCAATAAACAAAATTAATTACAACAGTTATCATTTTGATTAATTAATTAGTAATTGATAAGTAAAAATATTTTTAAAAAAATGCTTTTTTCAGTTTTTGAAATGTGAGGATTTGTTGCTTTTCTTTTGTTTTCTAACATTGTAAAGTGAATGACTTTGGGACTGTTGGTCGGACCAAACAAGAATCTTGAAGTGTGATGGGCATTTTTAACTATTTTATCACATTTTATAGACTAAATTATTCATTTGTTTATTTGTGAAATAATTTTCAGATTAATTAAATGATTTTCAGTTGCAGCATTAATTCTAATTCCCTGTTAAATAGTTTCAGTGTGTGTTTGACTTTGGTGAACCACAGTGACTGCTGCAGATGTTTCAGGGGCAGTGGGCAGCAGAAAAGACTATAGTCTGCAGCAAGAAACTAATCAATGTAGAAGCTACGGTCAGTGGTCTGTTGTCCAACTGCAGTGATGCTGTGGTAGGAAGAAAATACCTGAGGTTTTGGTCTTAGTTTACAGTGGGTTAACCACCAGACCAGCACTGCTTTCTGCTCTAGGTGAGTGCTTTTTCAATTGTGGGTGTGTATGTATGAATGAATGTGTGAGTGAAAGAGAGAGAGAGAGTGAACTAGAGAACACTGAGGGTCACTAGCACCACCTGTGCCCTGCCTCTACCGTTTGCCTGTTTGTACTACTAACTTGACTACTAACTTTACTAACCTGCTAGTGAAACTAACCACCATCCATGGAATGATTCATTCTACTAACCTAACCTGTGCCCTTCTCCTAGCGAAACCACTCCAACCAACCTACTAACCTCACCAGAGGCCTTCTAGCTATCCTTTTTTTGTTCCCGAAGTTGTTCTGTTCACAGTTTTTTGCTTTCCTTTCTCCCCCTCTCCTACAAAGCACTCAGGCATTGGACACGCTATGGTAAACAAACTCCATTGTTCGGTAGATATCATTCTAATTGTTTCTTAGTTTGGGTTTGCCCCGTGTCTATTTCCTTTTGAACCATAGACATCAAAACTAAACCAATAAAAGGATAAATGCGGTTGGTAATCTTTTACGCTTAAAAAGCCCCCCTCCCCCCCTCCTTGCCAACCACTTCTTTTTTTAAAAATCCCTTCTTCCCTTTCTCTACCGTTTTTTTCACCCCATCACTCTGTGACTGACATGTAGGCGTGTACTGATTGGCTCATCCCTCACCTGCACGCAAATGGCGAGCCCCCCCCCCTTCCTGCATGGCGTGACTCAGAAACCCTTCCCCTCTCTGATTGGTCCGTAATATGGATAGAGAGGTCCCTCCTTCCCCTTCTTTTTTTTCCTTCTTCTTTTGATTTTTCGTCCTCCACTCTGCCACTGCATGTTCTCCTCTGATTCATCCTGTCCTCTGTTGTCGTTCTTTTGTCTGCTGTGTCCTCTTTGCCAGTGGTTGCATGCAGAGAGAGGAACAGGCTGCATGTTTCTATATTTATGTGAGTGTGTACGTGTGGAATGAGCCGTAACCCATCTAACACCTGTGAGTGTGTGTACATCAATATGTGTGTGTTCGTCCATGTGTCATCTCATTCAGACTCGCTGATCTAACAAACCCCCCAGACCACATACTAATTAACTAACACCATCATCACAACTCACCCTAACAACACGATAACATAACATCATCACAACTACTAACAGCATTGAAATCATTAACCCTAACCTCAGTAACCCCACACAGCTTGGCCTGACACAAGTAACACCACTGTGGCTGTCAGCAATGCAACAACTAACAACTACTAACAAGTAAATAGTACTAACACCTACCTGTATAGCACGAAGAAGCCTGTGGAAACTTACTAACACCTGTGGCTGGGCAAGTTTGCCTGGCAATGATAAGCACCATCAGTGAGAGGAAACATACTGTAGTGGGAAAGTAAAGCGCTCACAACCTTTATGGGCAGTTGAACATGGTCAGTAATGTACTTAAGAACATCAGGGTGATAACATACCACTAACTGTGACTTACGTGTGACAGGGTTTGCAGCCTGTGCAAGCTAAAAGCCCCCATATAGGTTATTATACAGCAGAATGGGCTGAATTATAAAACACCAGGGCCAGTGTCGCCTTAGGTGGAGCATTAAGGGAAGCTGTTGTTAGTGTATTAGGAAGTAAATCAAATTGCATCTTCTACCAGATAAAGCAGCTTAGAGTCTGCGGCAGAGACATGAGGAGGAAAACTTTTAATGTAAAAGCTGAACTAGTGTACATAGAAGACGAGGCTAGCCTTTTAATGCAGTGCTGTGTTTTGGTTTGGTTTAGTCTGTACAATGCAGTGACAGAACTGGCTTTGAAGTCTGAGTGTGGAGAGTCACAATCCACCGATGGTGGCCTTGAGGCTTTGGTTATCAGTAAATCTTTATTAATCACACACAGGATCTAGTTTTCATTCTGTACAATAGACTTACTGCTGTTGACAGGCAGAAGCAGGCAGACCACATAGTATGATTCCAGTCAGAGTGTACAAGTGGTAGATGGGGCTACAGAGTGTATTTCTACGTTTAGGCAGGTTGAGTGAGTGGCATTTAGCAGTGTATATCAACATAATGTCAGTAATAACAGCAAAGACCAGAGGCAGCACTATTCATTTACACCACACAGTTAGCACTGATCCATCCACACCAAATCAAAGTCCCAACAGCACAACTAGCCAATTCCCCAAACCAATCAGGCCTTCTCCCCACCAGAATGCATACACATTGGTTACCAATGAGTAACGGGGGCTAATTTGGCTGGTCAGCGCCTAGCTAGCGCTTAGCGCTACCTTTGGTGTGAGTATATAGCGTGTCCTTTCCCTGTGCTTTGTTATGTAGGTGACGATCTCTGTGGACGGCATCCTGACCACCACTGGCTACACCCAGGAGGACTACACCATGCTGGGCTCTGACGACTTCTTCTACGTGGGAGGGAGCCCCAGCACTGCTGACCTGCCCGGTTCTCCAGTCAGCAATAACTTCATGGGCTGTCTTAAAGAGGTGGGGTGCATGCGTTGTGCACTTATGTGTTTTACCTGCAAAAAGAAAACACATTTGATATACTCATGCTCATAGTATGGTTTAAAAAATTGCATGATATTAATAAGATTATCTTTATCCAGTATATATTGCGATATGGCAAAAATCTAAAGATATTTGAAAAATGAAATAAATAAAATAGTCAAACTGCTTTTTATTAGACAAAACTATCCGCACATGCAAAACAAGTTAGTTATTTAACCTCAATTTGCTCAAAATTGTTAATTTAGACAGAATTGAGACTGAATGAGCTACAGAGATAATCGCTACATGATAATTTCTACATAATATGATTCCGCTGAAAGACGATGAATGATAATATTTAATTACTGCTGAGTTAATATACTAATGCTGCACATATTTCTGTATACTCTCAGGTTTTAAGAAACACATTGTCTTCTTTTCTCACTTTTTTTTTCTTCCTCTCTTCACTTACTGTCACGCATCATGCAAACATTTTACACACATTATCTTATAAAGCGCACACACCGAAATGCTTCCATTTGGCAGACTCACACAAACAGTCCCAGACACACACACCCTCCCCTGCATCAGAGAGAATCAGTGATGAGTGTCGTTGAGGGAGTAGATACAGCACTAAGCACTAACATGCTAATTAGCTACGGCACAGAGACGCTCCATCCATCCGCTGTGCTTGAAATGGGCCACAACACTGCAACAACAAAAACTCACATGACACACTCATGAAAACACACTAATACACTTGCATATGCACATAAACACAATCTTAGCATGCATGCGCATACATGAGCAGGAATGCACAAATATACCCACTAAACACACACAGACAAAAATAGTCAAACACAAACAATCACACATATGCACTCACTTATGCATTGACACAACAAAACTCCCAAATACATCCTCACACCCCTAATATACACACCACGTCTGAGTCTCACTTTCATTCACACAGAGGCATAAACAAACAACCAAACAAGCCGACAGATGATGTGCCAAACAGAGAGCTATCTGTATCAGTGGTGAATGCGCTCTGTGTTGCTTCATTAAGACTGATGGTGTTTAAACGAGGCTGCCGCTGTCATAGTGAACCCTCCACTGGCACATTTACATATTTAATACGATGATATGATAATCCGTGTGAGCAAATTAAGATGTATGCAGTGAATCACACGCATGAATGATCTCGGCTGTAACAGTTTGGTGCATTTGATGTGGCGCAGGCACACTCCTACACACCCACACGCTAACACCATTTTGCACACTTGCAGCACTTATATTCAAGAACTGAACTCATTGCCCTACACACGGATGAAAAATCACATGACATACAAACATTTTTAAACAAAGGTGAAAAGCCAATGCAAAAGAGAAGTTTTGTGATGTTGCTTAGTTGAGGTCATAGGAGGAGGTTTGGATTAATAAAGCAGAGCTTGTGTGTGCCCGTCTCTCTCAACATCAAAATGCTCAGCACAGGCACACTCTTTACACTCATGCTGCTCAGTCAGAGAGCGTACTGTGTTAGGGAAAGGAAAGAGAAACAGAAAAGAGTAAAAGCGATCATGCAAGTAGCAGGGACAAATGGGAGTTATCAAAAGATGGGGCTGGAGTGGCTCGCTCGTCTTAAGGTTGTCGCTTGCATATAAAAATACCAAAACACTTGAATAAATAAAAAAGTGGGTTGAAAGATTAATGGATGTCTGGTCATATTTTAAGTGTCTTGTCACCCTTTTTATCTCTTCAGCATTCTCTTCTTTTTTTGACCTCTGAAACAGTTAATCAAAGCATATCAAAGCGTTTTCTCTTTGCTTGTTTTTCCTTATTGTTGTAAAACACTAAGGTTAAATAAAGAAAAATCACAATAGTCAAATTCTATGCCACACTAGACATATTTGACAGGAATCAAATGAGGTTGTATCTATTGACCACGAGTGAAGAAAAAGGTTTCTTTTTTTTATCCAAAGATAAATTAATGTTTCATTCTTTTCTCTTCAATCCTGTCCCCTGAAGGTGGTGTACAAGAACAATGATGTACGATTGGAGCTGTCTAGACTGGCAAAACAGGGAGACCCAAAGATGAAGGTATGCACTTTCAAAAGCATGTACAACTTGATCCAGACTACACATTATCCTCTTATACGAAGAACACAGGAATCATTTTGTACCACAAACTCCTGTCAGGCCCTGCAAGGCTTATACTGTATTTTAAGTAAATGGGATTATATTTTTGAGAGTTAGACACAAGCTTTTGTCTTTTAGTCAGTTACAGCTGGGAGCGACTGGCTTAAGTTCAGCTGCAGACTACAAAGGAGCCATTTTGGCCATACTATTCACTGGGCAGCCACTTAACAACCCTTTTTCTTAAATGTGTGAACCCACAACATTTATTTTTCTTTTACCTTGCCCAGGTAAGTGGGATGGTGTCCTTCAAGTGCGAGAGTGTGGCCACGCTGGACCCTGTGACCTTTGACACCCCAGAGTCTTTCGTGGCACTGAGCAAGTGGACAGCGAAGAAGGCGGGATCGATCTCATTTGACTTCAGGACCACAGAGCCAAACGGATTGATGCTTTTTAGCCATGGCAAACCCCGGCAACAGCAACGCAAGGACCCTCGCACACCTCCTACAGTCAAGGTGAAAATATAATATATATACTATATATATAATTTATAGAAACACACAGGAAAACCATGGAAGAAACAAGACTAAGAATAGAAGTCTACAGCCATGCTAGTAGCTTTGTGAACTTAAATGCTAACACACAATGACAATGCTAGGGTGTTAGCCCCTTTAACCTGATGGTGGTGATAGATCACAAACGTTAATGCTCTTCATCCTGAGGGAGACATGAGTGTTACATATCTCATGGCAGTCCATCCAACAAACCACAAATGTCAATCTCATGGTGGCACCAGAAGAAAAGCCAAGGAATCACTAAATTCGTCAGAATATATAGTCTGGGAACCATGAATATCTGTACAAAATGTAATAACAATATTCATTATTACTATTGTTGTTGAATTTAGAATTAAAAGCTAAACCTTAAGTGAGTTTTTTTCAAAACAGAAGTCATTTCACCACTTAACTTAAACTATATCAAATCCAAGATGGCTGTTAGTTATTATATTATTAGTATAGTAGTAATAATCTTCTCCTATAACCCACAGATTCACAACTCTAAGCAATCTAGAAATCCCCATTCCGCACAAGATCTATGTAGTTTCTAAAAATGTATAAGTTTACTAATCTTCACTAAAATTGAATGATATTGCACAAAAAAACCTGATTATAAATGGTTAGACTGGAGCCCAATCACTTTATTGTAACATGCAGCTACAATTTGCATTTTTATTGCTCGCCATTACTGAATACTGATGCTGTGCCTCTTTGACTTACAGGTGGACTTTTTTGCCATTGAGATGCTGGACGGGCACCTGTACTTGCTGCTGGACATGGGCTCAGGAACCACGAAGACCAAGGCTATCGACAGAAAGGTCAATGACGGAGAATGGTATCATGTGGACTTCCAGAGGGACGGACGCTCAGGTACACTACAGCTCACTCAACTCTGAGCCTAACCTTGACCACACAGGTTGATGGAGGTGGAGGATAATGGGTAGACAAGATTGTACTTCAACATTTTATAGTAAGCACCAGGCTTCTGCCTGCTGTCTGTATTTAATTCAATCTGGACTCATCTAATTTGATTTTAAGAGTGCTGGACCATGGACCATTTTTAACAAAATCAATATACAGTAGCACTGTCAAATTTATTGTAATGTGTTGGTATAATTACCATAACACTCAGACTACAATTAAAGCAATTGGTTGCCTCTTTCTCATGGTAGTGCTGTTAATGTTTTTTAAGTATTATAGCCACATTTGTCATTAAACCGATGCCTTCTGTAGGTAAATGCATAAAACATACTAACACAGCACCTTTTGTTGTCTTTCATGAACATTATATCTTCTTCTTACATGTATTTTATACCGTTCATACAGTTCCAAAATGTTTTGTTTTTCAGTCTGATATCGTTTGTATGTCAGTGTTAATTACAGCCTAGAGTAGCAGTAGAGGCTGCCAGTCTTCCCTATGGGGGTCTTGTTTGTTTACTGTAACTGTACTAATGTCTAAAAATAAATGTATTAATGATTTATTGGACATAGCACTTTAAACCAGCACAGACTTGGAGGCACAAACGAGTGACTATGGCTTGTGTAGTTTTTCCATTGCTTCTGATTATAGCAGTGATGAGCGGCGGTGATGATGATGAGGAGGAGCAAAAAAAAGGGAAAGGATGATGATGATAAAAATGATGATGGTAGTCATAACGGAGGTGGTGGTGGTGGTGATGATTGTGATGAGGATGTTCACATTGAAGGTCATAACAATTACTGAAGTTGTTTTGATGTCTCGCTGTGAATCCAGGGACCATCTCGGTGAACAGTGTAAGAACAGCGTACACAGCTCCGGGAGACAGTGAGATCCTGGACCTGGATGAAACTTTGTACCTTGGAGGACTACCTGAGGACCGCGCTGGACTCATCTTCCCTACAGAGGTTTGTTTTTGTGTGTTTTGATAATATAGCTGCAACAACTTGGGGTCTGGAAACCAACTGGGTTTCAGCAGACAGGGATCCCTGAGACTACATCTTATCAAATACGGGCTCGCAGCCTGATGTGTATCAATTTGTGGGTCCTTGACACCAAACATGTTGAGAACCAGTGCTGTACATTATTTTTATTTGAGCACGTGTAAGAAACACATATATCAGGTGAAATTATGACCACAAAAATTACTTTAAGTGAAACTTCTCAACACTGGTGACCTCTTCCTCAGGTGTGGACGGCTCTGTTGAACTACGGTTACGTGGGCTGCATCAGAGACCTGTTTGTGGACGGGCAGAGCAAAGACATCCGGCGGCTGGCCGAGGCCCAGAGGGCGGTGGGGGTGAAGCCCTCGTGCTCCAGAGAGCCACCGAAGCAGTGCCTGTCCAACCCCTGCCAGCACAACGGCATCTGCAGGGAGGGCTGGAATCGCTACGTCTGCGACTGCTCTGGGACGGGATACCTGGGACGCTCCTGTGAGAGAGGTGAGAGTAATATGATGGCAGGTTGGAGAAGAAGAGGACGAGAATAACACTTCAGCTGGACTTTTGGCAGCCTGTTTAGTAATTGGCATGAATGCCTAAGTCACATTTTCACAATAGAGATGAGTAAGCTAGCTAATTACAGTCACTAAACAGCACCATTTTGTGAAGAATTAATAATATGTCATGAAGCAAAATACAGTCATAATGACAGCTTTGTCATTTGCTTTTTGGCTTGAGAACATTGAGTAATGCCAAAGGGATGAGTGACAGAAGACAGATGGTACAGGGTGGAGAGTCTAAAGTTTTTAAGTCAGAAATAATTCCATCAACCACTGAAAATATATTATGATCATCAGTTATATTGGGCAATAAAATTTTATTCATTATACCTTTAAGTTATGCTTTTTTCCCTTTCAATGGCCCATCCTAACAGATTACACCTGTTTGATAGTACTTTGCTGTGTGCTAAGGTACGCTCATAAAGATTTATAGCAGATAAAAATGTGGCGAAATTCTTCAAATAAAAAGGTTTGCAAATTGAGTTTAGGTAAGTTTACCCTTCACTATGTCCCTGGTGATGGAGAATAGAAAGGATGGCATGTAGAAAGCTGGCACTGTAGAAATAGGTGCAGATAGAAATAAGCACAAAGATAAAATGACCCAGCTTGCTCAACAACAAAAAATAATAATAGTACAGCATTTCTATCTTTGGCTGTATCTTTTTTTTTTATTCAAAAACACAAATGTTCTGTGCATGAGAGTGAGAGTAGTAAGGTGGAGGCAGGGAAAGGAAAGGATCAAGCAGGGGTGAAAGAGAAGAAGTGGGAGGAAGCAGAGCTGCAGACAGGACTATTGGACTTCTATAGATGTAGAGACTGGGAATCGATGGGAGAGGAAATGTGCAGAAAGCAGGGAGCAGGAGCTGTGACAGAGGAGGGTGAAACCACTGGGCTGGAACCACCATATGACAGCAGGTGAGGAGATGAGGAGGAATGGGAGACGGGAGTAGAAAATCTGACAGAGAGAGAGTTATGAGAAAAGGTATGAATTTAGGCCGAGAGAGAAATGGAAAGTAGGAAAGATTGGCAGAGGGACTGATACAGGCCTGTTGAAAGACGCGAGATGGAGTCAGACAAGGAGAAGAGAAGAAATGTTGTTTGTGCCACAACTGCTGACGCGTCTCAAGTGATGATTGTACTATCATCTAACAGGAGATATAGACACACACATACACAAACACACACACACTGAAAGGCGTTGATATGAAAATGTTTTATTTCGGAGGACAAACATCCGCAGTGTATGTTTATCGTAGCAATGCACCTTCTCTCTCTCTCTCTCTCTCTCTCTCTCTTAGCTCCTTTCCTCTATATCTTTCTTCATCCCTCTCTGTGTGCATTGAGGGGTCACTAACTGGTGGTTCAGTGGATTAAAGGAAGCACAGATGGAGAAGCAGATGGAGAGAGTGATTGGCCATGTTTACGCCTTCTACCTGCGGTTTCTCCCTCCCTTTTTTACCTCCCTCATTCTCTCACTCTTGCCTTTGTTCCCCCTCTCTCTTCTTTAATGAACAAAGATGGTCGCTACTCTCTAGCTCCTTGATGAATTTTTATTTTGTAAAGAGTGGTCACACATATTTCTAGCGACACATTTGCACATCTCTTAACACATTTCTTTCCTCCTGTTCGCTTGCTGCTGTTCGCACTGATGGGTTACATTCTTGCTGTCCTGATTTCTCTATGGAAGCTTATTCCTGCCAGGAAAATATATTAAATGTGTTGGGAATTACCTCAATTTCATCTTAATCTATCAATGGGTAAAATGTTGAATGTGCAAATTTCAGTCTAATTTTTTTTTCAAACAAAAACACATATTTTAAAATCTCCATCTCTTAACAATTATGGATAACCCTGACAATCCACAGTTAAAACATCTATTTTATAACTAAAGTTCATATTACTCTCAAAAAAACATTTTTTTTTAAGGATTGACAAAAATAAAAGTACAAATCCTTATTTGCATTAATCTTGGAGATTAGTAGATTCTACCTTTTGTCTTACCACAAATTATGAGATAGCAAAGGGCAGCGTGCACACACAGTGTTGGGGCCTTTGACAACAACAAAAGTAGTTCTCAAACTATGGTTTGTTTACCACTGGTGGTACGCAAGCTGCCT
>NW_023339651.1:6685635-6700452 GCF_004916995.1 Morone saxatilis | reverse complement strand
TTTTTTTTTTTTTTTTTGACCAAATTGACCAAAATTTATTTAAAAAAATATAATACTATCAAAACACTACAACATTTGGAATGAAAATACTTCAACTATGAGATTGTGGCAATTTGATTTAAAATAAGTTTTGCATTTTTTGTTATATTTTGTTACAATATCAGCCTGCAGTCACGTTCATGCATCTAGCGCATGCATACATCCATGGTTAGTTACAAGCTAAAATGTGATGGCTAGATAGTAAGTTGAGGTAAAATGAATGGTTCAACAGTACTGCAGTTGTGGCTCCAAACAAAATTATTGGGGAGAGAAGTGCAGATTAAATCATCCACCAAATTAGCTCTGGTTCTTGATTCAACAACAGTCAACAATAAATAATCTTATTCGGAATAAACCTGCCTTTTGCGCGAACTGCCCTTAGCTTAAATGTATTTTAACGAGCTTATTTTTTTAGGAGGTGGTACGCTGTATAAAAAAGTTTGAGAAACACTATTATAGACTATTGCAAGACTTGTCCTTTAAATGCTTATCCTGTTTGTCTGGTGTGTGCTACATGCATCAAATGATGCAACGGTATGTGACACAGCCAGTGTGCCTTGCACTCTGTCTTTTTTTTCCTTTCCTGGCATAAATGTGTTTTCATACTTCCCTTTAGCCAACCCTCCCTCCTCTATTTGCCTGGTAGTGAGTCAGGTGCTGTGGTGAGGAAAATTTAGTCAGCTGTCTCCCTTATCAGAAATGTGTGCACGTGTGTTTGAGTGTGCTCGGGCGAGGGTGTGTGTGTGGCTGTTAGTTATGTTATCTGTGATATAACAGGCCAACCACCTCCTTTTTTCCTCAAGTTAATGAGGGTTCATTTGCATTTTAGCCAAGAGCTTTTCTCCCCTTTCCCCCCTCCTTTCTCTCTGTCTTGCTTGCCCCTATTTTCTCTCCCCCTGCTCTCACTTTACTAAACCCTCCTCTGTTCACACTTAAATTCACTCACTTATTCTGACATGCACGCACACACACACATACACACACTATCTCTCTCTTTCCCTCCTTCTCGGCTCATCAGTATTCATGAGGCCTCCCTCTCTTCCTGTTCTCTTGTTTTTGCCTTGGCTCCAACCATCTCCCACGGAAACAGGGAGAGCAAAAGGGATAGAAAGCGAAGGAGGAATGGAATGGAGAGATATAAGAAGAAGGAAGAGAGGAAGAGATAAAGACACAGAGACATGGAGAGTGTGTTTAGCTGTGTATGTAATTGGCCAATAAAAAACAGGGTCCTCAGAGGTAAACAGTTTAGCGGTCGGGGATTGGCCGCAGCAGGTAGCAGGGAGAGAAGATTATGAATATGTAAATGAGTATGCAAAAGACATTAAAGCGGGATCACCTGAGCTTGTTACATTATGACTCCAGGGTCTGGGATGTCAGCGACGGTGGCTAACACACTCATCGCCATGCATTCTGATTTAACCGGATAATAAGGCCAGCCAACCAGCTGCGGCTATTTTTACACCCTCTTTTGTGAGGGAGTGATGATGAATTAAGGGTGGAAAGTGATGGGGTAATTTGGTAGCAGGTTTTGAGTTTCAACATGACATGGCGAGGGAACAAGAGGGTGTAGCCGCACAAGTGCAGCATACTTTGTCATGTTTAAATCTGATTCACTAAATGTCAAATTGCCTTTGTCTCTTCCCACCTCATGTCTTTTCTTTTTGTCAATCTTGTCTGACGTTTTTTTATGTTTTTTCTGTTTCCACCCACCTCACTCTCCTCCACCATCATCTTTGTCTTCCCTCGCCTGTCTTCCCTTCTTTTTTCATTCGCTCCCCTTTGTCTATCTCTCTCCATGCGTCTTGTACAGATGCAACTATCCTGTCGTATGACGGCAGTAAGTTTATGAAGGTGCAGTTGCCTGTAGCGATGCATACCGAGGCGGAGGACGTCTCGCTACGCTTTCGTTCCCAGCGGGCCTATGGCGTTCTCATGGCAACCACATCCCGTAACTCCGCAGACACCCTTCGTCTGGAGCTGGATGGGGGCCGTGTCCGACTCACTGTCAACCTAGGTACACACAAACACGTAGATTCTCAAACATTATTTTAATTAGGGGAATGCAGCTGATACTGGCCTCTTGGCTATTTCTTGCATAGGAATGTCATTAAATGTTAATTAATAATATATTACCCCTGGAAAGTAAACTCTTCCTGTTAATCCTGATAATTCTTCTCTTTAATTCTTTAATGTTTGTGCTTAGTATATTCAAGACATGGGTTTCACAGGTTTTGGCAGATACTTTTTAGCATTATGATTGACTTCATGGTGCATATACAGCTTATCTTTGAACACACACACACAAACATATACAATTAAAGGTTAGCTGCATTGTTTTTGTGTTGAACAGAGGGTCAAGCCTCAAGCTGCATTCTCTGCTCACTCCCAGTGGACCTGTGCATCCCTAACACCTTCAACAATCAACACAAAGACTCACAAACTGTACAAACACACACAAATAGTAAACTCCACACATAACTGCAGGAAAAGCACGTCCCTTCTTTTTTTGTACATGTAACTGCTAAACACATTTCCATCCTCACTCATTCACAGTCACACACTTTGACATGAATTCAAGTACATTCACATGCTAACACACACATAGACTAACAGAGGGGTGCATGTGTTGGTCTCTGGTTGTCTGCAGCCGCGTCTTTTCTGTGGTTGACGCCACACGACACACCATGGCATCATGGGTAAAAAGAATATATATGTATATATATATAATGGGGCTGAATCTTCCGACCATTTGCGGAGATTTGTGCTCTGGATGGGCGACAAAAATTATGGGATGTGTTCGATGTCATCTGACAAACTGACACACATGACCCATCTCAGTCTCCTGGTGCTTTTGATTGGTGACTGAAACTGTCGCTCAGGCCAGAGCAGCCGCCAATGAGCACACTGCTCGTGCTGGGACACACCGCTCTCCTTAACATGTAACTGTTCAATGTAAAGATCCACCAATCTTGATCTGGATAATTGGCTAAATTAATTTGTTTATTGGCTAAAACAACAAAGTCACAGAAACTGCATTTTGCTACACACTGTTGTAAGAAAATACACGGTCCAGCTTGAGGTCCTGTGACAAAGGAGAGTGTGTGTTTTCTCAGCAGTGTGTGTGTGCGTGTTTGTATATATGCGTGCAGGGTGTGTCGATGTGTGCGTCCCCAGGGCGTGGAGAGTATGTGTATGTGTGCAGCATTAACCCTCTGCTCTGCTCTCCCTCCAGACTGTATCAGGATAAACTGTACAGCCAGTAAGTGATCCTCCATCTCACCTAACCCCTCCCCCTTCCTCTTCCTCCTCAGTATGTATGTGTGTGTGTGCGCGCGCGGTAGTGTGTGTGCTTTTTTAATGTATCTGTCTGACTATTTTTTACTCTCTCTGTCTTGTCAGTCCATCTGCTCATAATCCCTTATTCAACCTATCTACGTACCGTGTGTCTGTGCATATATGTGTGTATGAGTGTGTGTTGGACAGGGGAGGTGCACATATGTGTTTGTGTCTGCATGTTCAGCTACACCACAGGAGCAGTATTTTTTGCTGAGGGCCAGGGTTTTCCAGGTCGGCCATTTTAGCAAAGAAGGATAGACGGAAGAGAGGACGGTGGGGGTTTAAGGGAGGAGAAAAAAGAAAGAGAAGAATAAAGAGGACAAAATCTGAGAATGAGGTGTTCAGGTAAAATTAGGTGTGTTGTGAAGTGTGAGCTAAATAAGCAAAGAGTGGTAACTGGTGATTTAACGCAACTCCGAGCTGCCGGGTAATTACTTCTTCTTCATGCCAGAGACAAAAGACCTGTTATCCCTCTGTTTCTTTCTGTCGCACCTTCATCCCAATGTCTGTCAGGTTTGCTTCTTGAACTCTCTAAACTGTACATAGGGGATTTTTGGGTAATGTTTCATTCTGTGTGTTTAGCGTGTGATTGTAAGTGTGTGCCTGTGCATTCTGTATTCTTTTCATTGCTCATCTGTGTGTGTGTGTGTGTTTTCTGGCTGTGTTTGCTGTGTGAAAGTGAGTGTGTGTGTTTCTGTTCATGCTGCTGTGAGTGGAGCTGAATCCCTGATGAAGTTTAATTCCCTCACGTGGAGTTTCTCTCTGTCACGACCACAGACAAAGCGAGAGAGTGAGAGAGAGACGAATGCTCTGTGACGGCAAAGAGGTGGTGAAATGGACGACTGCAGTTGCCATAGAAACCCTACTAGCCACACAGCGCTGTTGCTATCCCGCATGCCTGTCGGCCAATTTTAGACCGGTTGTCTCAATGAACATTTCAGTAGGCAGCCACTTTTCTGGCACACCGTGTGCATACAATAAATTATACATCTTATATTCGAGAGGGGAAGAAAAAATGTATTTAACAGCCAGGCGCCACTGAAATAGTCCACTCAGCAGGCAAATAAAAGCCTCGGCATGGGAGAGATTGAGGCTTATCCGGCAGAAAAGCCATTTGTTATTTGGAGCTAATGAAATATGAAACGCTTTTTGTCATTTTGTTTTCATTATCCTGCTCTTATAATCTCCAGTAGCTTATGTCATTTGATTTGAATTGTATTTCCTTTGCTACAAACAGTCCCCTTTGTCTTTATATTTGAATTGTCTCGCCTCATTGTCTTTTGGTTTAACAGCACAGAGCGCAGACTGTCTGCTGACCACCACAGTGATCGCTAGTAGCTCAACATTAAACCCAGCTAAACCATGCTGCTGAATGCACTGTTAGCACTGACCCAAAATCGGTGCTTGTGTGTGTGTTTGTGAGTCTGTCTGTGTGTTTATTGATGTGTATTTATGCCTCTCCCTGTTCCCAGGTTGACACAGATCACTGCCTCACTCTCACATCAGTCTGCTCATTCTTTGAGTATTTGGTTACATATGCAAAAAAAACCACACACACACACACACACACAATCAGAAACTCACACATACATACACATATTCTCTCCTTCACTCAGTGTTAGGCAGTGATCCATGGTAACAGGATGAGATGCTCATGCCCAGAGCACAGCTGAGTCTCCTCAGGGGAACCCTGTGTCCTCTCTGAACACACAACACACTCTTTTAGCCGTGCAAACACACACACGCTTTTCACATTGCCATATTCATTTTGATTGACTTCTTATATTTGTTTAATTATGTTTGCATGTCAGCATCCCTCTATGTCTCTCTCTTTCTCTACCTGTGTGTATGTGTGTCTGTGTGTGTGTCTGCCTGCGTGCCTCCATGAGTGATGTAGACATGCTTGACATTTTCTGCAGCAGAATCCGTTCGGGTCAGTTTACTTCTCACCTCCCCCATCATTACCTCCTATAGGTCACTGTAAGCAGACTCACTCGCACTCCTCAAACCAACAGGGCTTGGAGGAGGAAAAGGGAGAGTGTGTATGTCTGTTGGGAAATGGTGGGTGTTGTGTTCAAGGTTGGTGGGGTGCTTGTAGTGAGTAGGAGGAAGGGGACACTGAGGTTTCGGGAACAGTCCGTCTGTCAAATGTGTGCAGTCAACTATGTGAAGGTACGAGCTGGTAGATGGGCAGAGAGAGACATCATGAGAGGACAGCTCAGCTTCTTTCATTCTGCTGCACATCAGCACCTTGGAGAGCTCTCCGATGTTCTGCTGTGGGTCTAGTGCCACCATGAGGCTCACTGCGGTATTGCACTCTTGTGGAAAATAAAGAACGAGAACCTGTATGTAGACACAGACTAATATATATGTTGTGTGTGTGGGCGCAAGAGGGTTGCGGGGTGGTTTACGAGTCAAGGGGTACGAATGTGCTGTCTGTGCGTGTGAGGGTAGTAGGTGGTCATCATGGCGGTGTGATCTGTCCACAGATGGATTGTCTCAGCGTGGGCCTGTTGTGACTCACAGTCTCCATCTTAGGCACCCATGGCATCCACTTATGCTAATCTTTCTGTCTGTCTGTGTCACATCATCTGTCTCGCTGGCGTATCTGCAAAGAGACCTGTCTGTCTATCTGTGGAGAGAATGTGTTGACACAGAGGTGTTTGTCTCCCCAGGATATGTATGGTTCTTCCTCCCCTCTGCGATTCCCCTCCATTTTCTCACTTTCTGTCCTTAAATTTTAATTCAACGTGCCTGGCTGCTTCTTCTTCTCTTTTTCTGTCTCTGTCTCTGGATCTCTGTCTCTCTCTATCTGTCTCTCTCCACCTCTCTGTGCATTATGTTAATGGTGCTGTGGGCTATGTGTAGGTAAAGGCCCAGAGACCATCTTTGCGGGGTCAGGCCTCAATGATAATGAGTGGCACACGGTGAGGGTAGTCCGGCGTGGCAAGAGCCTCAAACTCACCGTAGACGACCTGCAGCCTGTTGAAGGTAACCATAGCAGCATTACTTACACCCCTTTTAGCTTTTCACTATAAAATGACTCTCTATAAACTCTACCTAGCTCCTTGTTTTTGTGATTTATTTTTTTTTTTTTTGTTTTTTATTTATTTAATGCTATAAGACCAACATTAAGGGTTTTATTTCTTTTTTTAGAGAGCATCTGTACCTGTGTAAGTGAAAATGATAATTCTGAATCATGATTGTGATTATAACTGTATACCAGTACACTAGTATTTATATTAGTTGTAGTATTAGTAATAGTGTCTGTTACATCTATTACTATCAGTCTGTCACTGTCAGTTCAAATGTTGAGTATTAGGATTAGTATTAGTTTTAGTATTGAACAGTTCCACTTGAAAACCCGCCCTCACCTCTTAAGTTTACCCCCGCCACCAGGTCAGATGGCGGGCGACCACACCCAGTTGGAGTTCCATAATGTGGAGACGGGTATTGTGACTGAGAAGCGCTTCATGCCTGCCGTGCCCTCCAATTTCATTGGCCACCTTCAGGGCCTGGCGCTGAATGGCATGCCCTACATCGACCTGTGCAAGAACGGCGACATCGACTACTGCGAGCTCAACGCTGTCATTGGCTATAAGAGCATCGTGGCTGACCCCGTCACCTTCCGCTCACGTTCCAGTTTTGTCACGCTGCCCACGCTACAGGCCTACTACTCTATGCATCTCTTCATGCAGTTCAAGACAACGTCTCCCGATGGCCTTGTTCTCTACAACAGGGGAGACGGCAATGACTTCATAGTGGTAGAGCTGGTTAAAGGGTGAGCTGGATGAAGCGCAGTGTGTCGTATTTATATTATATGACTTGGTGCAATGTCCTCACATTAAAGTTACCAAATAATAACATATATTAAAACAATAAAATGGATTCTAAATTAATTAATTAAATTGATTAACATGCAGTCCAAATAGTGGCTTGTGATAATATTAGTCTGGCATGTGTAAAAGAGAAAATTCTTTACTGTGAGGCTTTCATATCAAATATGAAAAATGCACAAATGCAAGTCAAGTAGTTCTTTTTCTATTCTTCTAATTACCTTTCTACAAGACAGATTGTTATGCCCTAAAGTGTATGACCCTGTGTTGTTCTTCATCATGAATATGACTAATTTGCCTTTTCTCTCCTCATTTTTTTAAACCCTTCTTCTCTCATTTTCTTATTCCCTTTCTAGCTACCTACACTACATCTCTGATCTGGGCAATGGAGCACATCTGATCAAAGGCAACTCTAACAGTCCCCTAAATGACAACCACTGGCACAATGTGCACATATCCAGAGACACTAACAATCTCCACACGGTCAAGATTGACACCAAAGTCACCACACAGACCACCATGGGCGCGAAGAACCTCGACCTGAAGGGTATGCGCAAAAATACAAGCAATGATACCTCAGTTTGAGTAGCTTAAACTTTAATGCCCTCCGAGGGGCAATTTGTGGTACAGCACCGAACATATAAACACATTAAGAGAACATCAGATAAACAACAAGAAAGGAATGCACATACTTGATAGTACATGCAATATTTGTACACATAATCTCACAAAACATACTTATAAACTGCTTCGCATGAGACTCATTTTGAGTATGAACATATACTGATTAGTGTTGAAATGATTATGTGCCAGACTATTTATTGGTCAGTGAACTTTAGACGGGCTGGTAGCTAGCGCTTTCCACTTGTTTTATTGTTACAAAGCCAAATATTCACTGGTTACAGCTTTAGAAATGTAAAAATGTGCACCTTTTCTCTGTTTTGTATCAGTTGTTGGTTGGACAAAACAACCATTTCAAAGACCCTGGGCTCATAGAACTTAGACAAAAAAATGTTTTACTTTCGAAAAGATCAATCAATAATGAAAGCTGTTAATTACAGCCCTGACACTGGTACAGTCTGGCATTTTAATAGATTCATGAAGCTGCCATTCACTGTTTTGCTCCTCGTCAGGTGACCTATACATCGGGGGCATCTCCAAAGAGATGTACCGGGACTTGCCTAAGCTGGTCCACTCCCGCGAGGGATTCCAGGGTTGCCTAGCAACAGTTGATCTAAATGGCCGGCTCCCTGACCTTTTGGCGGATGCCTTGGCAACCATGGGACAAGTAGAGAGAGGCTGTGAAGGTGAGGTGCAGACACACAGACAACACAACAGTAGATCTGTCCTGGTCCCATGTCCCTACTGCTTTGTCTTTCAGTTTTCATTTAACTCATGCTCTCTGTTATTAGGATAACCCACTAACCCAGCTTTTTGGTCTATTAGATGTAATTTTTTTCTTCTCATCTCCTCCTCAATCTTTCTGCACATTGTGTTTTCTCTTTCTGTTCCACTCTTTCAGCAGTTCACAGGCATCTGTGTGCATTGACTAACCATCTAACTTAATTTGCTTGTTTGCTTTTTTGTTTGGCTGACAAAAGTTACATTGATGAAAGCTGACTTGCAAGGTATATCGCTTTGTGTGAGCATGTGAGACACGTGTATGAGGGTGGGAAAATGTGTGTGTGAGTGCGTGTGTGTGTGGCTGTGTGTGTGTGTGTGTGTGTGTGTGTATGTATGCGTGTGTTCAAACTACCCAGTGGTGTCCAGTGTTGTGTGGATCCCAGTGATCCAGAGTCAAAGGTCAAAGGTGACCTGTCCTCTCCCAGCCACCATAGTGACTTCATCACAGTAGTAACATCACCACCACTTGACTTGAGTTGACCACAGCTCCACCACCCGGGTTGCCTAGCAGCATGCTCTCTAACCCCTCCTACTGACTCCCAACCTAAACTTCAATACTCCATTTGTGAATCATTTCACACTCTTTCCTCCACGCCTCGAGTTAGAAGTGCAACGAAGGAGAACTAAGTTTAGAGCTTTGACATTCTCCTCCTGTGTGGTTTCAGCACGAGGCAGGGAGAGAATGGTGACAGACTGCTGAAGAAAGAGTATTGAGATGAAGGCCTTTAAACATAACCCTGCTCTCTTATGTTTAACTCCTCCTCCTGCCCTTACCCCACTCATCTAGCCTCACCACCTGCATGCTCTCCACATTTAGCTATTTTCACCTAGTAACACAGATTCCAGTTTAGTTTCAGTTCAGTTGAAATGGATAATCTAACATCTTCTGTTAGTGTGAAGCTAAGAATGGGAGCCTATCCACAATCTTGTAGTCTGACAATGATTTTCTACTAATACTACTAATCATAACACCACTGCAGCACAACAGTCTACCCGACCTTTTCAAAATGCAAAATGTTTCAAGGAAGTGTGGTCTAAATATAGCCATACTGTACTGGCCAACTGTTGTGAACACACTGGGCTCCAGACAAAATAAAAAAAAAAGTGTGTCTGTTCATTTTCTCCTAACTTTTGCACCCTCCCGCCCCACCACATCTCTCACTGCAGGTCCCAGCACTACATGTCAAGAAGACTCTTGCTCAAATCAGGGAGTTTGTTTGCAGCAGTGGGAGGGCTTCACCTGTGACTGCAGCATGACTTCGTATGCTGGGCCATTATGTAATGATGGTGAGTCTTTGCTTTTCATTTTCCGGTGGATTAGGGAACATTTTCCATGGTGTAGACAGCTGGAGTAAGAGTGTAGGATAGTCTATTTTGATGTTTGAATCAGAAAAATACAAGTAAAGTCTGTAGTAATTGTATGTGTGATCCCTGAATACTCCGTAGATATCAGTTTGGGAATGTAAATCATAGAGCATCAGGTTTAAACATGTATTTGTAGATGCAATGAGCACAATATCCTTTTGTCCTGCTATATCTGTCAAACCTTAATCTTCACCCTAAATGTCTGTAGGAAACACAGCCAATCTAGCTTTAACCCTGGTATAGAACTGCGGTCTTAAACAGATGCACTTGCATAATTTGATTTCAAACAAAGAATCAAAGCATTTTTATCTGCATTTTATCAGAGCCACCACGTGAGGGCACTGTCATCTGTTGATTCTGAAGTGGAACAAATAATACTACCTGCTCTAGTTTGATTATTCTAATCTGGTCTCTGTCTCTCTGTGTGTAACATGTAATAATGTGCTGTTTACATTTTCTAGTTTTTGACACTAAATTATCCTCAGCAGCCTTACAAGCAAGATGCTTGATGATTATTTAGTCACCCTACAGTGAGTCAAACAATTGTATGCTGTTATTTGTATGAGTCAGTTAGTACAGTCAGCCGTCTGCAGTAATGTTCAGAAGTGGTTTGGAAAAAAAACTCTGTGGAAGGCCAGTCAACTGTGACATTTTAGAGTTTTAATATTTTTTTCCAGTATGCCCTTTGTGTATTATACATTTAGCAAAAGTAGGTACCATCATCAGGTCCTCTGATGATAGATAGCACAGTTTATCGTATGTAGACATACCTGCAATTACATTTTCTATCTATGTGGGCCAGCTGGGACCACTTATATCTTTGGCCGTGATGGAGGTGTGGTGGTTTACACATGGCCCCCTAATGAACGTCCCAGCACCAGGGCAGACCGGCTTGCCCTTGGGTTCAGCACCCAACAGAAGCACGCCATTCTGCTCCGGGTAGACAGCGCATCTGGACTGGGAGACTACCTTCAGCTGCAGATAGTAAGTACACGCCCTTGCATTCAAATAGTAGGCCAAAGAAAATGTGATTTTTCAAAGTAATTCTACATATTGCTCTTCTTTGAGGAGGAATTGAATTCTTCAACGCATACACCGAAAATACATGCTTCATTCATTAATTTATTTATTAAGATACACTGGGTCTGTCCCAATAGCCACACAGGTCGTAGACACTGCTTCAGAGAGAGCGTTATCCCACATTTCACCACAGTTTACTGCGTAACACGAGTCCTATGGTTGGCGGTAATGCAAACATGAAGAAGTAGAAGTTTATGACATGTTGAATTCAGCCTGAATATTATTATTCATGTCTAAACACTATCATTCATTCACTATCAACCTGCACAGATGGGTATCACTGAAAAATCTATTCTCCTTAATGAGATTGATAAGAATAATGTTGCATACCTGATCAAGTTAAACAAATATTAAATATCATATATTTTTATGAAATTATTACACAAATATATTCCTTCCTTAAAAATATTATCCGACATTCAAAATAATGTCATGCTATGTATCTCTTATGTACAGCATACATACTTCCATTACTTCATTTAATTACTACTCGCAGCTCCTGAATGTGTGTTTGTTTGTCATCTGATTAATTATACTGTATGTTATGTTTCTACTGATTTGTTCATTACCTTTTCACCCAAGACCTGTAAACACACTTTGATGTGGGTTCCCCTTTAACACAAAAACACAGGCAGTCACATGGGAGCACAAATTGTTAGGCATCAAGCCCAATAAACTAGGACCTTAAAAACATGAAAGAAATGATATCCTTGCCTTTCTAAAACAATTACATTCCTGATGAAGCATGTATCTCTCCTCCTCAGGACAAAGGCAACATTAGAGTAGTGTTTAATGTTGGCACTGATGACATCAACATCGAGGAGAGCTCCAAGTTTGTCAACGACGGGAAGTACCACATAATACGGTTCACCCGCAGCGGAGGCAATGCAACCCTCCAACTGGATGACCTGCCGGTCATAGAACGTTATCCCTCAGGTAGGCCCTGCCCCGCCCATATAAGCCCAACCCACCGACCCACCACAGCACTGCCTGTCCTGGGACAGATCTAACTACACCTTAGTCCAAATTAACCCACCTCCTGATTGATGAATCACATCAGTGTTCCTATCAATGTTTATATATAAACACTGAGGTTGAGAAATATAATTGCAGCTTTGTTTTATGTTATTGTGTTTGAAATGAAATATGTGTGATCTGATATGAAACATGACTTTTTAAACCATAAAATGGGATAGTTATTACAATAGCTTGTATATTAGCCAGCTATGTCATGTTAGGCCTGTTAAATAGTGTTAAAGGTAATTTATGAAAATATTCAATTCAGGTGTCAGATGTTTTTCTCACCATAAAAGAAAATAATAACAGTTGGTGCATTTTGGACAAACAATAATTTAAAAACATGTCATATTTTGAGTAAAATGTTTAACTAGAGAGAAAAAATAAGAAAAAAAGAAGTGTAAAAGTGTATTTTGTTGAACATAGTCTTTGTTTTTATATTTGTTTGGTTTTTATATTTAAAGTGGTAATCTTAGGTAGTAGTCTTTAACACAATGAGGTCCAGACTTTAGATAGCTGATAGATAAAATGCTAAATGTTAGTTGTTGTGAGGTGTGTGTGAGGGTTCCTTCTGTATGTAACTCTAAACTCAGTCAGTCATATAGACAGTATGTGGCAGCTGTAACATTATTTCCCTGTGCTCTTGCAGATGTTAACCCCTGAAATGTCTCTTTAAATTAAACCCAATGAACAGAGAGTAAGAGTCCGCTCACTGGAAACATAGTGAATTCAGCTCCTCTTCTCTCAGCAGATCTTAAGCTTACCTTAACGCAGTGACATGCTAACAATGAGCAGACCATTACTTTCTTTTCATTGCTGTTCTTTTTGTATCCAGCTCCTGTACCACGTTTGGATGTGCGTAATTACTACTGTGTTTTCATCTCTAAATTAAAGGCAACATTGATAACGAGCGCCTGGCCATCGCCAGACAGCGAATCCCCTATCGGCTCGGTCGAGTAGTTGACGATTGGCTACTCGACAAAGGTAAAAACCCTGATTAAAATTCCTTAAAACTTTGAGCTTAAAAAATACAATTTGAAGACAGTTGAATATACTTTATTGTGCACCATCAACTAACATCTAAAAATCTAAATCCATAACTAAGTATTTAAAAGTTGGGCAGCTGTAGTGTGTAATACTGTGTAAACTGTAGTGCCTGTGAACGTATCTTGTTAGTGTGTATCTGATAATATCAGGTTAAAGGGACGATGGAGAGATTTAAATGTGAATAAATCAGATAATAGAAAAGAAGTACTGATAAAAGATGCTTTATTAAGACTGGTAAATAATTTTGTTTAATTTTGTAAACAATAAAGCATTTACTAAAGATTATATGTTGAAAAACAATTTTGTAATCAAATTAAAGTACATGCAAAGTATTGTGACATGTAAGAATTATATAAATTTGAAATGACTAATAGAGCAATGCTTTTTTGAAAAAATGTAAAAGTTTTCCTCCTAAACTTCAGCAGAGCTCCTTAAATTAGCCTCTAGTCCCTTTAACAGTGAGCAGTGCTAGAGCTTATAACCTGTGCATGCTTCATAGGGCTGTTACAACAGTTCTCTAGATCTCTGTCTCTCTGTCTGCCTGTCTGTTGCTCCTTCAAATACAATGTCGTGCCGCACAGCCATCACCATAGCAACCATCTGTCAGCCCCGTCTTCTCAGGGCCCTCTGACTCCTCATCTGCCGCCTCTTCCTCCTCCTTCTGTTCTTTGCCTCTTCATCCTCCTCCTCCTCGACTTCTCAGTCTCTTCGCCTCCCCTTTCCCTCCTCTTGCTCTTCTTCTTCCTCTTCTTCAGTACTCACTCTTATCTCTTTCTCAGTCTCAGCCCTCTCCACGGTTCTCCACGGCTTCGATTTGCTCTGCCATGCTTAATCTATCCCATCCTCTCACCATGGCTTTGGGGTGGTGAATTGTGTGACACTCAAACACTCTTGTGTGTGTATGTATGCACGTATGTGACCACTGGTATGTATGTGTGTGTGACTGTATTTGCGTGTGTTCGTCCACCTTCCTTCCTGGTGTGCCTCTGTGTGTTTGGTGCGCGCTTGCGTGTGGGTGCATGTGTGTCCATGTAGGTCGCCAGCTGACCATCTTCAACAGCCAGACGACGGTGCGCGTAGGTGGAGGCGAGCGAGGTGCAGGTATGTTCCAGGGTCAGCTGTCTGGCCTCTACTACAATGGTCTTCGTATCCTCAACATGGCCGCTGAGGGGCACCCGCACATCAGAGTGGAGGGAAGCGCACGTCTGGTCGGCGACATGCCGTCCTCCTCCATCACCCCGCAGTCCAGTGCTGCAGCTGGAGGGAACCGCTCTGACTCTGCGCCCTCCATAAGTGACATCACAACCACCACAGCCACCAACAGGAAACAGGGCGCCACACAACAGGTCAGAGCACATTTTTTAAAGTTTGTGTATGGAAAACTCACTTCTGTGTGCGGTTATACAAAGATTTGCTTGCATGTAATTCCTCAGATATCTTGTACATATATGTCCTATCACCCCACTGCCATCATCCTTTGGTGTGACAATGGGTAATTAAGAAGTGCTAATTTGCTTTGATAAGTTTCTTTGCGAACTCGGTAAGAGGATTAGCAAGCACACAGCCCACTAATCAAGGACTAGAGGATAGCAAGATATGTCAGGAGGATTGTTTTAAACTCCACTTAAGGCAAGGCGAGTTTATTTATGTCGCACATTTTATACACAAAGGCAATTCAAACTGTTTTACATAA
>NW_023339651.1:6685425-6685610 GCF_004916995.1 Morone saxatilis | reverse complement strand
AGATAAAAAAGATAAATAGGTAAAAAGGAAGTTTGGGATCTAAGGTGCATAATAAAGACAGTTAAAAGTTGTTTTAGGGGGTTTTGTTTCAGACATTTTAGCCTTTAGATCCACAGCCAGACTCAAACTATGGTTGAGATTACCAGGTCACCAGGATGCTCAAACATCAGATAGATAGATAGATA
>NW_023339651.1:6684031-6685243 GCF_004916995.1 Morone saxatilis | reverse complement strand
ATACAAAACATACATTACATATATTAAACATACATTTAAACATACATTAAACTAAAATTAAGAACCTTAACCCTAAGAATAAAATTAAAAATAAAGTAAAAGATAAAAATATAAAATATTATATATATAAATATAATATATAAAATGAACAGTAGCTACAGTAAACATAATAACATAATGAGAGAACCTACTACTGTACAATGAATTTGTTGAATCAATGAATGAGTTTTTTTCCTTCTGATGAGTATTATTATAATAATATTTGCTCTGTAACCCAGTCTATATCAAAACTTACATACAAATAAAATGTCCTTTGATTTTCCTGTCCTTTGAACAGAGCCTCACATACGCCCATATAAATGTTCTGCTACAAGACATTCACATGAATGGATTAGACTAAGTGGTCCCTACCCACTAAATTATAGGAGCAGAAATGCTTGTGTTAATGGAGGCCGTAATAGCTTTTCCATAATATGCGTCTAGTAAACTGATGCAAATGGGAATCTACAATAAGTGTTATTGAGGCATATTTATAGTGGATGCAACTGCAGAGTCGATGCTAATGTCAGAGGATACATTATCAGCAGGTACACCACAGACTCTTTTGCTCTATTGTTCAGATCACTACTGGGATGTTGTCTCTTTGTGGGCGTCTGTGTGTGCTGCAGTTCTTCTTCTGTGTTATAAAACTGTGCCTGCCTGCCGCACTGAAAAAGATTTTTTTTTTCTTCTCCCAATGATACAAGTTGCCATGGAGATAGTGAACCCCACTACCCACTGCTTGCTTACTCTCTCCCATCCAGACTCCCATAGAGAATAGCTCCTCTGTGTATAAACCGCCAGCTGTTTCAGACATAAATAATAGAACGCAGAGAGCTGTGAGCTAAGCCTCAGGCATCAATAATGGATATGAGAGCTAGATGGATAGCGCTGCAGAGTGACAGCGTTGTCACAGGGGCTTGTTTTCACACTTCATCTCTCAATCGCACCCTGTTTATGTGTTTTAAACAAACTATCCCTGCTCTTATGATATGCTGATGTCAGTGCTAAATCTGGGATGCGGAGCTGTGCACTGGAGTCAATATCACTGTATGAGAACTAGGTCAGACCCACTATATGCCCAGCATACTGCAATGGGTGTGTGTGTTTGCCCATTTGTGCAAGTCGAATCGCTCCTGCTGGCCCCCAAACTTTGTGTGTTTGTGTGTGTGT
>NW_023339651.1:6668815-6684006 GCF_004916995.1 Morone saxatilis | reverse complement strand
ATGAGAACTAGTCCAGACAACCAGAAAACTTAATGCCATGCCCAAAGCAAATACTGCAAACTAATGGGACCTAAGTAGTATGCTACTATCGCCAAATTTGGTGCAGAAGTCGAATCGCGTGACTGGCTGGGCCCAACAACTGTACAGTGTGATGTTTGATGTTTGTAGTGTAGGTGATGTGCTCTGCTGCCCCAACCCAGACCCACCGAACCCAACCTGCGATTGTTGTAGTGATGGTGGCATGTTGTCTGTGTGTGTGTGTTGTCTTATTTAAGAAAAATCTACAGCTTCTCCATTGAGGCTGCCTAGTGTTGCCAGGCAACCAACCTGGCCTCAACCAGTGCACACATACAATGTAGAGACGAACACAGATTGAACACATACACACACGCACACACTCACAAACACTCAGGTGGATTGAGAACAATGGGTTTGAATTGCAGCACATTGCATCAGGGGAGGGGCAATGAGAGATGTCTTCCAAAGGTTCTCCGGGTCCAACCAATTTATCGATTTCACGCACACGCCCAAGTTTGGGTGCGTGCTGAAGTGGATCTGCCTAAGTCGCCCCTCGGGTTTACTCCTACCGTCAGTACTTTGTGCAGTAAGAATGTGTTATGCGCCTCCTCCTGAAGTCCACAGTTTATTGAATTTTTTTTTTTTTTTGCGTGTTGAAAAGTGGAAAGGATTAATAATGCATGACAGCTGAGCACCAGCAAGGAGAAGAGATTGTGTGAGTGTGTGAGTGTTTATGCTAGAGGCTGCTCTGAGTCACAGAGCTTTAGTTTGGTTTTGATGTTGTGTGTCTGTGGATGTGTGTTTGTGTGTGTGTGCTTTTGTGTCCTTATGTATGTGTGTACCTGTGTTTGATGAGAAGACTGATAGAAGAAACCTGAGGCTCAGAGCGGTGCCCGATTGGCTCTAAGGAATCAGCTGACCCAGACACTTCCACAAGCCCTGTGAACATCTATCTCTCATTCGCTCCCATCCTCCCTCCCTATCTGTTTCTTCCTTGCTATCTTCCTCACCCTCTCCATATCTTTCACATCTTTTTCTTCCTCTTGCCTTTCTTCCACTCGCTATCCATCTTCTGGAGATACTTTCTCCCTCCTCCCTCGCTCACTTTTCTCTTTTCCTTTCTACTCACTCTCTTTTGCTCTCTCTCCCTCCATATCTTTCCATATTTACCCGTCACTCCCCCCTCCTCTTCTCTCCTCCCTCCCTCCCTCCCTCCCTCTCTGTGGTTGAGCTTCAGTGATAGGCTGTTAATGCAGGCGGTGTATGAGTCTATCTCACCATCTGCAGTAGTGGAGCTAGCTTCTCTCCTCTCTCGTCAGGATCTATTCATCAGCCTGCCAACTTCAGCCTGATTTGGTGTACGCTTGAGTGTCTGTGTAGATGTGTCTCAATCGAAATAGACCAATGGAGCACGTTTGGCTATTGTAGAGCTTGTGTATGTACATGTGTGTTTGATTTCCAGTTGTGAAAGTAGCAGACAAGCTGTTGAATCTTCTGCAAGAGTGTGAGGACAAAGTGCAGCTACTATGTGTGAACTAGGCAGTCAGGGAGGCATGGACGGTCGTTGGCACTGTTCGGCTGCTCAGGTAGAGATTTTGCTCTTTCAGCATGCAGATATCCGTCTCTTCATGCTCTCTCACTTCCTTTCTCTTCACTCCTGTATCTATTTTTTCCCCTCTTATCCTTGTGCATCTGTGTCCATCATTGTGTCAGCATGTTCTATTGATAGACTATGGAAAGATGGGGACAAAGAGGGAGGGACCGAGGGAGGGTGATATGGAGGGGCGGAGGTTTCTTTGGCATACATCTCTTTAGTACATCTTCTATAAACTTCTGTGGTTCGTTGATGTGATTCAACTTGGCATGTCTCTAGTTTTCCTCGTGTTCATTGTCTCCCGTGTGATAGGTGGATCAATAGTCCAATTGACACCTTCCTGGATGAATGGGGTGGTCAGCTGACGGGGAGATGTCACAGATCAGAGGAGGGGCCTTGGTAAATTTACTTTTGTTTTAGCTGAAATCACGATTCAAAACCGGTGCCCACGGAGGGCACATAGGTGTCTTTGGTTCAATACTCAAGCATGGTGGCTCGACATTGATCGGTGACAGTCAGGGGTGATGTGTTTCCTACTGGCTGATTGGTTCTTGTGCTATTTAGATCCTGGCAAAGGCACCGAGGTTTATTGACTGGCTGGATTCCAGAGGCTAAGCTCACCCTAGCAGCATTTGACAGCCCAGTGGGCAGAACTGATTGGAAAGGCAGTGGAGGAAAGAGACAGAGTCAAGCATCAATAACCTAATATATGTTTCAGGCCAAACTAAACCACAGTAGACTTGTCAGGACCAAGACCACACCATACAAGGCTAGTGCGGGCTTTTTTAGATGAATAAACTGAGTGGTTGCTTCTCTAACCTTATGTAATCTGTGTTCTTACAAAGACGGGAAGGCAAGGAAATCTAAAAACCAAGGACAGAGAGAAAAAGCCAAATAAATTTCTTTTTGAAGTACTGCCTGTAGATTTCAGCTAAGACATCATCGACCACTTAGTACTTTGATTTGGTTCAGATTGTGTTCTGGTCTGATTGTAATCTGCCTCTAGAGTTCTTCTCTTTTATAGCTCTGCTGCTCTCTCCTTTATTCTGTGGGTTACTAACATCTACTGCAATGCATCACAATCCAATTTTAATTTAGTGCTGGCACTGAGCGCCCAGTGTGGTTAAAACACACACACACACATTCATATTTCTCATGGCGGAGCGTCAAGGCGGGCGATGTTTAACAGTAGTTCATGAATATGCAGAGCACATTAGCACAGTGTTAAGTAAAGACCGCAGCACTTTGAAGTCCTCATCTTCCTCCTATCCTGTCGTCTTTTCTCCCTCTTTCTCCTCAATTGCCTTCTCCTAAAATTAATTTTATCCATCCATCTTTTACTCCTTTCCTTCCCTCTTCACCCCCCTTCTCCTCACACTCTGGCTGGAATGGCAAATCAATGCACAGGTCCCCACTGAGGGTGCACACTCCTTTTTTATACCCCATCATTTTTAACAGCCTGAACTTAGAGTTGCCATGGCAACAGGAGGAGCAGGGATGGAGAGGAAAAGGGGCTCCTTTTCCTTAGAGAGGGAGCGAGTCACGGTGAAAGAGTGGTTGTTGAGATATTAGTTGGATGATGTAGGTTACAGGTTGAATGTAAGTGGGTTATTGACATGGTGCTTATGGAGAGGTGTTAAATAAAGGAGATTTAAATCAAACATAAAGTGTTAAACTGGAATATTTAACGACTCCTCTCTTGTGCTTCACACTGCGCATTCTCCAACACATATGAGCACTAGCCAATATCAGAGAGAGAGAGAGAGAGAGAGGGACAAACAGGAGGTGTGGAAGATAGAGAGGCCAGAGGAGAAAAAAGAGGGGGAGGGTCAAGATAGTAGGAGATGATAACAGGCTGTCCCCTTGTGGATTTAAACAGGAATCAATGTTTCTCTCCTCCCTCATCCTTTCTTTTTCTCTCCTTGGTACTCTAGTTTTGGCCACCTGCCATTGCTGGGGGCCGTAAAAGGCAAAAGTGTTTGTGGCAAACTGCAGAGCGGGTGGGCGATGGATTGGTGCTGTGTGCTCACACATGTAAAATAAACAGAAGGGGTGTGGAGCGCAGGCACTTTCTTCTTGAGAGGTAATGAGTTTGTGTCTGTATATGTGTGTTAATGTTTTTTTTCTGGATCCTCTCTCCATAGTCGGCAGACGACCTGCTGGTGGCGTCGGCCGAGTGTCCCAGCGATGATGAAGACATTGACCCCTGTGACCCCAGTTCAGGTGAGACCGGCACCATACAAATAAAGACATCACACCGCCTTTTTGACTATTTCTTTTTCCTCAACACTCAGTTTTTTTCTTACCACTTTGTCGCTCACTACAATGAATTTTTCATTTCCACTTCCACTCAGCCTCCAGGCATTACCTAACACTCTCCATCCACTCCCCGATCCCGTCTCCATCCCTTACTTTGCTTTCACGCCCTCCCCTCCCCTTTGCTTATGCCTTATTATTCATTCTTTCTTTCTTTATCCGGTTCTTTTCCTTTTTCCCTCCGTCATCTCATCTCCAGAAGTCACAGGCAAATGTTTTTACCAACAATATTTTAATACAGTGTCATATATCACCATCCTGCAGCCCTTGCTGTCTGTGTATGTCATAAAGTGTCAGATATATGTAATAAAAATTGATATAATGTGCACCTGTACTCTGGCCCTCCTCTCAACACGGTGTAATATAATCTGTTTACACATTATGTGATAATATGGAAACAGCTTTGGCTCTAAGCTACAGCCTTCCCTTGCCAGCTTGTAGAATTATGCAAAATGCGTGTCAAATAATTCATCATGATGATGCATTGTATCTTCTTGCTCCAGCTCTCCAGCTCTCCACCCATCACCCTGACATGTAATACAAATTAATAATGTATGCAAAAAACTGTAATGTAACATAGCATGCCTCCCGTCTACCTCTACAGCCCGCCCTCCCCTGCCAGAGGTAAAGGTGTTCCCAGGTCCATCTGAGGTGGTGCGGGAGAGCAGCAGCACCACGGGCATGGTGGTAGGCATCGTGGCGGCCGCAGCCCTCTGCATTCTCATCCTCCTTTACGCCATGTACAAGTACCGCAACCGCGACGAGGGTTCCTACCACGTGGACGAGAGCCGCAACTACATCAGCAACTCGGCCACGCAGCCCAACGGCAGCACCAAGGACAAGCCGCTGGGCATCGCCAAGATCTCCAAGAACAAGAAGAACAAAGACAAGGAGTACTACGTCTGAGGCGGAAGACACACAGACATATACGCATACACCTTTATATATAATGGTATATGTACATAAATAGATATATTCTAAAAAAAAAATACACACATACACACTGACATAGACATGCTGATGTTAATGTTTACTCTCCAATAATCACACCCGCACACATGCTGGCGAGCACAAACATACACACATTAAAGCACACACACACAGACATTTAAGCACAAACATACACACACACGCACACATACAGACTGGCCCAAGGGCATGGACCCTGATTGTACAGTATTTACCAATGAGCAGAGTCTCGTGAGAGGCTCGTTTTATGAACATAAACACCATTCCAAATGATTTAAAGAAGCACCAGTTCAACTCCCAGTTAAGAACCATTTTGGGGGTCAGCCAGATAAAAAGACCAGTCACTCCCCTGCCACAGTAGGACCTCTCCAGTTGGACTCGAGAGAGGTCGAGGAAGACTTTAAGTGAAGCACATGGCAGACTGAGTGTATTGAGCGAGAGGGCAGAGCACCAGAACAATGATGATTTTCAAGTACCAAGAAAAGCACTAAGTGTCTCTTCCAAGCTTCCTGGCCTTCCTCTCTGTTAACAGACGGGACTCAATGAAGCACTGAGGACGCCGAAGAAACAAGCACACCAATGGTCCAAGTCTAACCCCAAGCAACAGGACAGGAAATCAGGGTGTAGCCATAGAGACAGTGAATAACGAGTGAATAGGCAGAGGCAGGGCTGGTGCCGTTAATGTTATGGATGGGCAGTGGTTGTTCCGCTGCAGAGCTGATGTTTTACAGCACCCTGTAAATCACAAAGGTGGAATCAGCGGAAAACTGAGAGATATTTTCCTGGACAGGATACTTGAGACTTCAGATGCTACCTACAGACACCAGTCTTGCACGACTACGGTGTCACACACACACACACACATGCACACACCCCAAAATATAAACAATCTACACATGCAGACATACACATACCTGCAATGCTAAAGACCCACCATATCTTCATAAGACTGAAGACTATACAAGAAGACAATGGTGAAAATGGCAAAGACCATTATGATAATCGTTATGGCAATGATGAATATGAAGAACATTTGGGCAGTATAGACTCTTTGGGGAAGGGAGGGGGGGTCTTATTGCACGTGAATTATCTTACTCCGTGTGATTTATACCGCGTTGAAACTCCAGAGGTTACACCGTGACGCTCCACCATCATAAACTTACCACCTTGGCTTGAAGTATTCCTAATTACGCACTTCAAATGGTTTTCAGTCTGTGGGATTCGACAATGATTTAATCTCTGAGTTCAAATCCTCATTGACAAAGTGTGACCATCTCGAGTGTGATGCATGCCTGAGTCTGAGCTGTGCTGTGAAGTGGTGGCGTGTCCCACGAAGTCCAGAGGTGGTAGGTTTGCTTGTTTGTCGGGGGGAGGAGGAGAAGGAGGAGGAGGAAGAGCAAGGTGTTGCGGGTTGCAATGTAACTCTGGTGCAACGCCTGGATGTGTGCGCCCACCACAGGCCACGTCCTGTTTTCTAGCCTGATGTCTTATAGGCCACACCCACTATACCTGCTCTAACCAACCACCTTTTATAGACAAAAACCAGCCGAGGAAAAGAATCAAAAACAGAACAAAGTAAATGTTACCATGTGTTGCTAATAGATAGAAAAGTCCAGTTCATGATGCCATTGGCTGTATGACAGCTTGAGTTGCTTTGATTTCATTGGCTCTCCCTTTTCTCTCTTTCTCTTTGCGTCCTTTTGTCTTCATTGCATTGGTTGACTGATTCATCAATACTCATGGCGTGACCGATACAGGACAGGCAGACGGGTTTCCGATGGGCTACAGTATAATTATCTCATTATGGACTTCTGCATTGTCTGAGCCCTCTACAGCTGAAGAACTGTAGCTCCGTGATATATCAATACAAACAGTGCCATGACATGAACAAGCCCCTCTAGTTCTTCCAAGCAACGTAACCAACCAGTCAGATGCATGCAAAATGACCAGGGCAAGAAAGGACTTGAAAAAGGACTGTGTGAGATTTCAAAGTATAATGTCAAAATTAACTTAACATATTCCCTTATTCTCTCCATCCTTAACTGGCCTTTCTGACCTCCTTTCCCTCCCTTCTCTTGTTTTCCTCTTGTTTAATATGTTTCCCTATCTGCCCTCCCGGGTTCCTCCGTGTCTATCGCTTTCTTTTCCCTCTATCTGTTGTGTTGCCATCTGAAACAAAGGAGGTGTCTCAACCAATGGGATTCTACATCTAGGTGTTCATTAACCATGTTTATTTTCTATATGTACAATTTTTCTACAGTATTTACTTTTATTTTTATTGTTACGGTTCTTTGATGAACATAAAGTGGAAATTTATTATGAAAAATAGTTTTGAAGATTAACGAGTAAATAAAATATTACCCAAGTGAGCCTGGAGTGTGTTTGTGTGTTGGTTTTTGCTGCCCATCTGCCTGCAGACAACAGTACTGTGTGTGTCTCACATCGCCCACAACCATGAGGGCAGATCAGTGTCTAATTAAGACATTAGCTAATAGCTCAGTATTCTGGGAAATACACTTATTTACTTTCTGGCGGAGTTAAATGAGATCGATTCTCACACTGGAGCCAGTGGCGCCTTAGCTTAGCTTAGCTTAACATAAAGAGTGGAAATGGGGAAACAGCATGGTTCTGTCCTCCTTCCAGGCAGCACCTAGATTCACAAATTAACACGTTACATCCTGTTTGTTTCATCCGTACAAAAACAAGTTGAAAAATGACAATTTGTCGTGTTACGGTGGGATTTTGCTCTCAGTTGTTTTCTCGCCAGGAAGCAGTAACTTCCTGGAGACTTCTCTGGTTGCCTGGCAACTGCTCAGAGCCGAGGTTTAGTCCAGAATATACGCTGCTATGTTTACCGTGTTCAGTCCATATTTACACAGATTTTCACATGTTCGTGTACATGGTTTCCCATGTTGTAACCACAAGCTCAAATATCCCATTTAAAGGCAACAGAACCCCTCGTAAAATGGCAAATTGTTTTTATCCTTATTTTAATACACTTACTAGTAATTAAACAAACACAATATTAACATGTTAAATAGTGATGACTAGAGCTGCAACAGTCGTTGAATCAATTAGTCAAACAACAAAAATAGTTGTGTTTTATTGGTTTTCTTTTTTTTCTATGATAGTAAACTGAATAAGTAGCTTTACTAACTACCTGCTCTCATTCAGCATTTCTTTCACATCTTTCTGAACACAAATCAGCATCCAAATCAGCAGTTTACTATTAGAAACTGAAACCAATGTGATTTTAACAAAGTTAAAGGCACAATGCGTAGGAGTTGTGCCCTCCTCTCCAGCTCAATCACACCAGAAAATCAGGTGCTTCCTCTTGGACGTGTGCTTATGACCTGGCATCTTACACACTTACTTACACACCCACTGCCTAAAGGTTGATGCCCTAAAACACAACGAAATAAGAAAATACAGGCAGAGGGGAGAGTCTCTGTAGATACAGACACCACCACACACTTTTTTGACATGAACTAGTCGGGTAAACACAGGTGTTTGATGTATGAGTCTATACATTGTTTTTCATTCAGCCTTTAAACAACTTGGTTTCGTCCATATCCATAAAACTCATAAAACCACCATGTTGTAATCTCTGCTGTCTAAAACGTTTTACGCCATTTTCTCCTCTCTGTCCCGCTGTTATTGGAGACATTTCTGAACTAACCACGAGCCCTCGACAGCAAAGGCTGCTCATCTAAACATGAAGTGAATCACACGATACACAGTCGATAAAGGCTCTGTTCCAGGATTTATTGTTAGTAGCGCTGTTACAAATGTCGGTGGGATTTTGAATGCGGTTTTGAATATTTACTGACATTTTATAGACATAATGATGATTTGTGTCCCAATTCTGAGCATGTCATTGGAAATATATGATCTTTTGTGGAAAACATTCTTATAAAAACTAGTTTAAGTAGAGCAATCTGTTGCAAGTTTGCTATTATGTGCACAATTAAAGAATAAAAACAACAACACAACAGTCGTTAGTTGCACCCCTACTTTGGCAAGAGCCAGGCTAACTGTTCCCCCCTGTTTTCAGGTCTTTATTGCTAAGGCTAAAGCTAACCAACTGCACAGGCTTATTTAACAAAAACGAGTTTCCGAATGTATTCCTTTAACGATCTCCTTCTAACAAACTACATGTTGCCAATTCCCCCACATTCCTCCTATTCTCTTTCACCTCTTGCTTCATCAGAATATGGAAAGCAGCACTTTTTCTTCCAAATCCCGCTCTAACTGGGACAGTACACACATAAATACCCACGCTCGCACACACCGAACAGGGCTTTGAAGTATGACTCAGTGCAGTGAACGGTGTAAGTCTCTGCAGAGTTGCTGTTTGCCGGATGAAAGATCCCTGAGACTGCAGAGCGGAGCTTGCGTCCTCAGGTGAGAGGAGCTACAAGGACCTGCTATTTCAATAAACACCTCCCAGGACTAACTTGTCTTGTTCTCTCACTGTTTGTCTTTCTTATACTGTTTTTTTTTTTTTTTTGGCTTTTGCTGAAGAGTCTGAACAAAAGGCTTGCGTTAGGCTGTAGCCATCTGCCGCCGTGTTGTCCTTGACCACAGCCAGCTAGCACAGAGATAAAGACACAGCCCCGCTATATTTATTGGCTAAATAAAAATCTCTCAAAAAACATCTCCAGACAAACTCACCAGTGGCCAATCAGTTTACCTCGTGTTAACAGTGGGGTAAGTTTGGCCTGGGGGGGAGGAGAAAAGGCTATGTTACCTAAATCTAAAGAATGTATCCTCTGTACAGTGGCCACATTGTCAGGCTTGGCTATGGCTACACACAATTTCACTGGTCAGAAATCAAAAAGAGAGGAGAGAATGACGCAGTCTGGACCTACAGCTTGAATGTGGCTTATTAATCTCTATATAACTGTATTTTTTTACTACGTTCATAAATTGTTTAATCCATCATAGTATATATATTTATGTGTCTACAACTTGTTCTAATTACATATACATTTACTATATTCCTCCACAATACAATATTCTATTATATTTTATTTTGTATTTTATTCCTATATTGCTGCTGCGGCACTATTTCATGTCTAAGGCTACGTTCCCCAAGTGGCCCAAATCTGATTTTGGTTTTTTTTTGCTCATATGTGACTCAGATCACATTGAATCTAAATTTGTAAAATTCTGATCTGGGCCACTTTCATGTTCAGTCCGAATCGGATACGGGTCTGATTTATTTGCAATGTGGCCTTAGTGTGAATGTGACTTTTACATCACTTTAGATTCACGTTCATCATGCGTCATACGTGACCTGTTCACACCAGAAACAAATATGAGCCACATTTAAAAAAGAAAAAGTGAACAGAAAATCAACAAAGGTGAACGTAGCTTTAGATTCAAGAGAACACAGGTGAATCTAACAACATTAACAATGGTTGTAGTCCATGAAAGTGTCCCTCTAAACCATCTCTTCCCATCTAAATAGAGTAAATCCATCTATAGTGATATGATATTATTTACACCTGTGTTTGAGTCATTGTCCATTGACTCATTTTATGAATTTGTTGTCTAGTTGCATTCTACAGAGTTAAAAACTACTCAGTGTTTACACCTCCCTGGCACAGGTGCAGAACAATCAGCCACAGATTAATCCACAAATTCATATCATGCATCAGCACACACACACAGATGCCATGGATGTTCCTCTTCCTCAGTCCTTGGTTTCCACTCCTTTGTGCACCTGCGTTTGTCAGAAGCCGGTCTTTCTCTCTCTCTCCTTCTGCTTCTTTCTTGTGTATAAGCATTACTGTGGGAGAGTGTGTGTGTGTGTGTAAGAGAGAGAGAAAGTTTGTGTGTGGTCATGTCAGGAGATCAAGGCTGCGTTTTTCATCCTGTTTTGGAAGAAATTATAAAGAGTTCTGTTCCTCTACATGAAGTTCCCACAGTACAAAACACACACAACTCTGTATCAATACTAGAGACAACAATGCATGTGGAGAGGAGAAGCTGAAGATGCATAAAGGAGGAAAATGACAAAAAAAAATACTGTTGCATAAGTGTGTGTGTGTGTCTGTGTGTGTGTGTGAATGCAGAAAGAGTGCCCTTGCAAGCTGGCTGTCCTGCTGATGTGTGTGTGTAGTGGAGTAGAAAGGAATATTATGTTCATCGTTATCAAACTGTGCTCATCTTTCAACACAAAATATGAGACAGGAGACAAAGCAGATTCACGTCTGTTCCCTATAATTCTTTGTTTGTTGACATGACTTTGAAGCTAAAAACAAGACAAACAACCAGAAATAAGTAACTCCCAACTGTCTGTGTTATTTACTCCAAAACTGTGTAACAATGCAGACTTACTTGTCATTAAAACAGAAAAGGCTACACAATAAGCTATGAAAAAGATTTCTAATTGAAAAACTGACTAAATGTAGAAAAAGATTACCAAGACATTAATATTGTTAGTTAAATAATTAAAATGGATCCTGAAAATAAAGCTTTATTCTTTTGCTTTGCTACCAAAGCCAAGAAAAAGCAAATTTCATTTTTCAACTCCTTCATTTTTTCCCATTTTTTGTGAAGCCAGTTAACTGAAAACACTCGCAGCTAAACGGAGTTCCATCTGCCCTTTTTTTTAAAACCCCAAAAGTTTGAAAAGTTTCTTATTGGACCATTTGTCCCCAAAATCCATTGCTCCAAAAATACCAACCCAGTATCACACCAAAGCGTGTAATACACACTCCAGTCCACTGTTACCTTTCACACCTATATGGGGCAAAATGTGATATTCACGCGGTGTAACTGTAAGGTGAAAGCATGTTTTTGGAGAAATGGGCGATAACAAGCTGTAGGACAAATGGATACTATAATGGGCCCTTGGAACAATGGCATGGCACCAGCTAAACACATGCCTTGTCAGCTAGCTGCATCACTGAAGCTAACTTTGCCCATTTACTGCAGTACATACGGCACCAGCTATATATAATATTGTTGGAGTAACTGAAGTATTTGAGCCGGCAAGTGAATGCAAACAAAGTTAGCTAGCTAGAGCCACTTGGTAGTTTTGGATTTTAATGTCTCATCCTTAATATTTTGTAAATGCAATGTCATTTAAAGGTGTGTAACATTTAGGAAGATTTATTGGTACAAATAATATCATATTCATAGCTATGTTTTCATTATTATAATCACCTGAACATAAGAATTGTTGTGTGTTTGTTACCTTTGAATGACCTTCGAAAAAAGTGATTTCACATATATAATATATTTTAAGTATAAACATTTTATTAGTGTTTTCCTTGTAAGACTCGATAATATAAGATAAGAGATAAGAGAAACAAGGTTGTGAAGGATTGTTACAGTGCATGAATAACAGAGTCATATTCAAATTTCATAAGCATTTTATCCAATACTATGCTATTTTCAGTGACTTGTGATTACTTGCTTGTGTGATTTGACTTAAGGGTCAAAGTGAAAGAAAAAAAAATACAGACACAGATTTTTGGACACACACACACACACACACACACACACATAAACACACACACAACCCAGCAGAGACCTCCTACATCCTCATACACCCATTAAGCTTTTCACACACCCCCATCATTCACCACTGCATGGCAGAAAAAGCACCAGATCACCTCACACTTCTTCCCTCTTCAACCTGGCGGTGAACCCAGAGTTGTGAGATGAAAAAAAAACCCATGCATAATATCAAATGTGGAGTGTGGGCTCTGTGAGAAGGCCTGAACACACGTGAACACGGAGAGCAACAACAGTGAGAAAGTGTGAGGAGAAGCAGAAGAAGAAGAAGAGAAACAGGGACATTTTAAAAGTGGGAACCTGAAATACAACAACCTGGACTGTGGACAGACTGCGATGATGATGGTGATGATTCTCATAATGTTAATGATTCTGATGATAAAGATGGCAACGGCCTCGGTGCCTGGCCCAGAGATGGACGTTAAACTGGGAGTGGAGACCAGCTTGGCCAAACGAACCCTGAGCTTCTGCCACCAGTTGAAGTTGGGGGTCACAGAGATTCCCTCCAGCATCTCCAGCAACACCCAATGCCTGTGAGTATCCGTGTATTATACAGTCTATGGTGAATACAGACAAACACAATTGTGGATGTTTACATTTTACTTGCTGGTTGAGCAGCTGCAGCTCTCAGAGAAATTGTTTGGGAATTCCTAGAATACTAATAGTACAAGTTGTTTTGTTGGTGTTACAGTTATAATAATCTAATTCATTCCTCTTCTGTTTGGCAACTGTACATAAAACCACAGGATAAGCTTTTATGTGAGACTACTTTTCAATTTCTATTTCTATTCTTCAGCTAAAATCTAGTTTACCTGCTGTGAATGTGATGTGTTTCTCCCTTTTTATTCTCATTCTTTGTCTTTGCTGTAGTTGTATGATTGCTGTCTTTCTTCTGTATGTATTAACTTCAATTCATTTGGGATATTAAAGGAGCACTCCAAAAATATAACAGTGTACTTCCATACAGTTGTGGGACTTTTTAAGAGACAGGTTTTTTTTTGAAGGGACAAAATTGAAGCAGCAAAATATTCAGACTTCTAGTTTCTAGTTTAGATGAAGCTCCAAACACTGGATTCTACATTTCTCATAATGCCACGCTTTGGTTGCACCCTTAATGGCTGGTAAATTCCCACGTCTCTGAAACTCCATGCCTCCATTTGTACTGCAGGCTTTCTGTTATAAATGTGTTGTGTCCAGTCCTGATGATATCATTATTTTTTCACACTTCACACTGGCTGTAGAGTCACAGAATACATTGTACAGCTGTTTTCACAGTGTAGGTAGTTCACCTTGTGGTAAGTGAACTGACTTTGTGTAAAATCGATGTAGTGTCCCTCTACACAACTAAAACAGAGGTCAAGTGACATGGGTCGATATTACAGAGTACATCCTAAAATAGTATTTCTCATTCACTATACGGATGCATGGGGTATGTCATGGATGATACAGTTCAAAAAATCCTATCTCGTAATCTTTAAACCTCTCATTTACATTACAGTTTATATTCAAGGTTTCTCACAAAAACACTTTGTGTGTCACCTTGAAGTCTAACACATTTTATTCCTCATAAAACATTTGCAAAGATGACTTTTTTGTTTTGTTGTTTACATCCATATTTACAGTTTTCTTTGTGATTACATTTGCGCGTCGTACCAGCTGTCGACCAGCGGAAAAGCATAAATTGGTGGCAGGACTATGTATTGTGTTGTCCTCATGCTCCCACCGCTGTCCACAAACAGCAATTATGAGATAAATATAACGTTAACATAAGCAGGTTAGCGAGACGCATCCATACAGGCTTCACAAACACATCTGGAAAAAAACAGCTGGTGCGTCTGTGGAGTGGGGCATGGTCTGCAACCAGGCAATCAAATATTATCAACAGAAAAAAATGGATTTAAGCACACGTCAAGCTCTATATGAGTAAACTCTAGTTTCATTTCATTGAGTTTACTTACTTTAGGTCTACCAGCATCAAAACATCTAAAAACTACTGGAAAAATGGCGCAAGAGAGTAGCTTTTTTGGCAACACCTTACTAGCGTTTCATCTCTGCCCCAAACAGTAGCACAACACCATCTAGCTGAAGGTTGCCATCATAAGCTAACATTAGCCACCATAAACTACTGGTCATACCAGCGCAAAGTAAGACTGTGGCAGAATATTTTGAATTTATTGTATGTTGGGAAATATGATTCTCTTACTTGGCATGCTAAATATGAAACGACCAGCAGCCAACTGCTAACTTAGCACAAGACTAGAAACACGGGGTCACAGCTAGCACGCCACTGTCAAATTGTTGTTTTTACATTTTAATTTTACAACATGTTATACAACACGTTAATTAGAGAGCGTTAGAAATTCTGGTAGGCTACATTTTCTAACCTTCGGACGAACCGGGCTAGCTGTTTCCCCTTTGTTTCCAGTCTTTATGCTAAGCTAAATTAGCCCACTCCTGGCTGTAGCTTCATACTTAGCGTACAAACATGTGGGTGGTATCAATCTTCTCATCTAACTCTAAGCTAAAAAACTGCTTGTTTCCCAAAATGTAAAACTTCCTGTAAGAGTCATATAATAGTTCATAAGTTGTGTTGATGGTGTTGAAGGTATTGCAAGTGGTTTTCAGTGTTTTTGACACAGTGACACAGAGCTGGATGAGGCAAGAGAGGGTGAGGGTGTAGTAAACACTGACTTGTTATTTTGGCCATTGAAACATTTTGAAGGAATCTCAAGGCCAGACAGGGGGAGGAGGTGGGATGGTGGCA
>NW_023339651.1:6655268-6668715 GCF_004916995.1 Morone saxatilis | reverse complement strand
GGGGGGTCAGCGTAAAGATTAGGATCACCTGAAGCTTTTGCACAAACATGCACTTAGACATACACATAAGCATAAAAACAAAAAGCATACAAACAAACAAATACAAACAAACAAATGCAGTCCACACACACAAACACACAAGGACGAACTTTGTGGCACAAGTAGCGATTATTACCGACTTCCCAAGGGACGTACTGTGAACTCCCAGGCGGCGATGTGTGTGTTCTCAAATGTTCTGCTCGAAGGTCAAGGCTCAGGAACAGTGGGGATATTTACAAGTACGCAGCAATGGATGGCCTTTTCTGATGTCTTTTCCAACGACCAGATGCAAAATAAGCTGGGGATCTTGTATAGAAATTCTGTACACTAAACTTTGCTTTATGCATTAAAAGACCCCCCCAATGTGAGTGAGTAACTGGTCATGGCCTTGCTGGCCTCACAAAACAAAAACTAACCCCTTACGATTTTTAAGGATTTGTCGTCAGCGTAGTGTGTGTGTGTGTATCGCTGAGATCGGTTGTTTCTGCATCAACAGGGAAGTTAAGCAGACGGAGATCATAGTGATTCCCCAGGGCGCCCTCAACAGCCTGCAGCACCTCAGGAAACTGTAAGTGTGTGCGCCTGTTGTTCATGTTTATTATTTGATGTAGAACATAATGAACTAAGGAGGTCAAAACACTCAAGATATAGATCAAAACAACAGAGAAGATGCACCTTGATTTGGTGTTATTTCTCCAAATAAAAAAAAAGGATTTTATATTATGTTTGGAGAAATATAATTATCCCCTATATTCATATTGTTTCTACATGAGTTTAAATTGCATATAAAATCCCTGAAACTAATGTAAAACAAGAAAGCTCAAAGCTATTTGAACCTAGATATTCAGAACCCTGTTTTCTCTACATTTGATGTTTCTTGCACCTTAGCGCACAAGTGTCTCAAAAGCACTGTAGTACGGCAAATAACAAATGTTTCTTCCCTACCTTACCCTTACCATAGCACTATATGGGAGAACGAAAAGCTGGAGAGTATCAGTGAGTTTGCCTTCGCCAGCCTCTCTCAGCTCACCGATATGTGAGTATACAGTTTTCTAAAAGCCACCGCTCATGACGTGTAGGGATGCAGCAATACCAATATCAGCTCCGATACTGTTGTAATCATAAAACTACTCGACTGACTACATGACTTTATATGGTAGATGGACCTGTTCTTGCATAGTGCCTTTCTAGTCTTCCGTACCACTCAAAGCGCTTTTCCACACATTGACTTAGTGGTGGCAAAGCCCATCGAACAGAAACAAATGCATTCTGGGGAGCAATTTGGGGTTCAGTATCTTGCTCAAAGATATTTCGACACATGGCTGGAGGGGCCAGGGATCGAACAAACAACCTTCCGATTAGTGGACAACCCACTCTGCGTCTGAGCCACAGCCGCCCATATAACCTCCAGCATACACCTGCTATTAGTCGAGCAGGTAGAAGCAACGTCAGCAACTTTTACAACAACATTAACAACATTTCATTTGTTACAGTCGGAAAGTGAGGAACATCGGTCATTGTTAGAACTGTAATGGTATTATTAAGCACTCATATTGGTACTCGGTATCGGCAAGTACAAATGTAAATACTTGTACTTTTGTTTGGTCTGTATTGGTGCATCCCTACTGACGTATATATATTATCCAACGTGCTTGTGTCTTTAGTCTTTGTTATGGAACAAGAAGAGCCACAAACTCTGAGAAAGCTCCTCACCCAAACAGTGGAGCAAGCTCGGAGACACAATACATCAACGTATAGGTGTGAATGAAGGCCTAACAGCTGAGTTCTTTAATACATGTCATATATTTCATTTATGCATTTGTGTTCCCCTTAGCTTCATCTCTGGGAATGTTGCGTTAGAAAATATAGGAGCTTTTGCTTTCTCTGATCTCCCTGAACTCACCGAGATGTAAGTACAACTGGCAGGATAATGACAGTGGTGAAAGCCTGTAATTGTAAGTCATTTATGTTAATGAGTACATGACTGAATGTTTTTCTTTCAGAACCATAACAAAGTCAAAACACCTGACACACATCAATCCAGATGCATTCAAGGACATTGTGAAACTGAAGTATCTGTGAGTACTCAGCGAGAGTGCAGTGGGGAGGAATACTTTCTTCTAAAATGTGTGTTTTTAAAACTGATTGTGAGTCCAAAATGGGTCATGGGTGACAGGACTACTTCTGACGGGCCCCCACATGACCAGAGACATCATTTTTTAATTAGCTTGGATCCCCTGGAAGAGAAATCAAGTGTCACACTTCATCTCATGAAATAAAAAAGAAGATGTTTTTCCATAAAGTGAGCTAACCCTCATTTCATGTTGTTACAAAACAAACTTTTTTATTAAAGGCCTCACTGATATTTTCATAACTGTTACTGTTATGTTTGTCCCAATTTGTGAGAACTGGGACACGTAACTAATATTAAATGAATTTAATCAAACTATTAAAAACTAGTTCAACTATTAAACTTTATTAAATGTCCATTAAATGCACTGTATGTAAAAACTGTTCTTGAAACTAGTTTAATCATTTGTTTAAAAAAGGTTAAACGTTATTGCTCTTGGAGGCTGATTAGAAAGATGATTATATAAAACCTAAAAGGAGTGTCAGAAAGTCAATTGGATTACTTTTAACACGTTTTGATGCATTCCTGATAAGAAAAACATTGTTATTTAATAAAGATTTTTACAGTTTTGTTGCAAAATATAATATCCAAATCTTGCTTTTCAAGAGTAGTTCCCCTGACTTTTCATCTGGCGCCTCCATCAAGTCAAATAAGTTTAGTGATTTAGATAGTTTAAGTGGTTATGACATTCCCTGTTCTTTGTGCTGTTCTTATGTTACCATGTTGAACTAAGTTGCTGAAAATAGTAGATATTATACCTTTTAAACACCAACCCTATGTTTGCCTTAGCATTGTTAGAATGCTAGCATGTTGACTTTAGCATTTAGTTTAAACCAAAGCAACACAGAGCCTCTAGGAAACCCACAGTCTTGTTTTGAAATAAAGAAGTTTCCAAAAACCTGTTTAGTCTGAGTTCGGGATAATCAGTGTTTTACAGACTTGTTATGTATTTTTGCCCAAAAAACAAAAAGAGAACAGTTGTTTGGAACAAGAAGCTCTTTAAATGTCTGATTTATCTTTTTACCACCTGAGCTTCTCCCTGAATTGTCTTAGAAACTCTTCACTTGTTAATTTGTATCTCAGTCAACACGATGAATGCTACATTGTCTGATTTTATCACAATAACTCACAGCAACAGTGAGTGTCTGTTGTTCAGAGGTCGCATTGTGACTGTGGTAACATTTGCTGCTTAATCTGCACATCACAGGACCATCGCCAACACCGGACTGAGACTCTTTCCAGACTTCACCAAGATCCACTCCACAGGCCTGCTTCTGTTGTAGGTCTCGACGCAATGCACAACACTAATAATGCTGGACACCCACACACCATTATTCCCACATGCATTTGCACATATAGGCTACTGTATGTGCACACAATTAAATACGCCTGGAAGAAATCACACCATTCAACCTGTAACACTGCAGCTTAAACCTACGCACTGAGAACAAAACAGAATATCTGTCTTGTCTTGTCTGCAGCCTTTAAAAATCCATCTTCAAACTCTCTCCCATCTGACTTCAGCTTCCTAAAGAAAGTGGATTTAAAGGGGATTCATGTATTTCCTAATATATTGAACATATACATGCTGTCTTTCTACTTTGTAAATGTGTGTATACTATTTACTTCTCAGTTGTTTATAATGTGTTTTTGATCTTGTGTGCTGCTTAGTGACCTGCACGACAACAGCCACATAGAGAGAGTCCCCGCCAATGCTTTCAAAGGCCTCTGCACTCAAACTATCCCTGAGATGTAAGAGATTCATCACTTTTTTAGAGACACACACACACACACACACACACACACACACACACACCACCCTCACACAGCTCCGAGTGGGCATTACATACGCAATGACGAATGTTCCCTGAAATGCTCCCTGCTCTCCGCCTTCTCCTACTTTTCTCCTTTTTCTGCATTTCTTACACTCATATGGCTATATATCACCTCTTTTTCCCCCCATTCTCCTCTTTTTAAGTTGTAAATCCTGCTGAAAATCACATACAGGTCTATATAAAGGCCTTCTTAATCAGGCTTAGTAAGTCAGAGTGACGTGTATTTTAATTTTGCTTATAAATTCTTTTTTGTTTTTTGTGAAAAATCCAGATTAAAAGTTTGTATTTTTAGTATTTTTACTATAGTAGGCTATAGTATTAAACTCTCATATTATACAGTAAGTCTAACTACAGCTACTACAACAAATAGTACCACTGTTAATACTCAAGTTACTGGCCAAATGTGAAGTCGATTGAGCAATAATTGTGGAAAGTAACCAAGTATTTCCATTGTATACTATTTTACTTCCTATATTGAAAGGGAAATTCTACTTTTGACTCCACTACATTTTTCTGGCAGGTGTAGTTACTGTTATACTTCACAAATTAATATTTTACATACAAACAATGTCATCAGCTTATCAAATGTGATGCAATTTTAAACGTAAAATAATTCAAAGTAGCTCCCTCTCGACTCGTTACAAGTAAGGGTGTCACGATATCACGATATTGACAATAAACACAAAACACACAGTAAAAGTTCTAATTAATTTGACTTTTTTTTTTTAAAATAGTGAATTCTTTTGGCCATGATAATCATGTAGTAAGTAAGTCTAATATTGTGACACTTGTAGTTGCAACATTTAAGATCCATCTTAGTGATGCAACGTGTAATAATAATTCAATATGTGTAGTAACAAAACACATAATAATTACTTAATCACTTTTAATAACTAAATGTGTTTAATAATACTTTTTTGTAACATTTTGACTTATAATAGGCCACTTTTAAACTTTAGTATCTTCTTTTACTCAAAGAGTCCTATTAGAAAATTGACATATTGACTCATATTTGTCTGACTGGAGGAAGGCCGGGACAGTTAACCTGGCTATGTCAACAACAACAAAAATCCACCTACCAGTACCTCTAAAGCTCCTCTTTGTTTAATCCTTACAGAAAAACTACACATCGTCGTTTAAAGGGGGGTAATGTGCCTAAATATGTTTTGGCCTGGACCAGCAACGTCCTGGAGTTTTCTGCTGGTTGCCTGGCAACTGCACAGAGGCAAGAAATAGTCTGACAGTCCCCGTAAAAAATGGCAAATAGTTATTTTTACACTTCAGCTTTTGGACATATGAAACACAATAAAATGTGTTAATTAGCCAGCTTTAGAGGTGCTGGCAGACATATTTTATTACATTTGGAGAGAACCAAGGTAGCCTTTCCTCCTGCTTCCTGTTTTAAGCTAAGCTAAGCTAACCGACTGATGCCTGTAGCTTTATATTTTTACAGACATTAAAGCTCGACACCAGAACTCGGCAAGAAAGTATATTTCCCAAAATGTCAAACCTCCCTTTAAGTAACATTTTAAATGCAAGAGTACTTTTTAATTGTGGTATCACTACTTTTATTTAAGTAAAAATCAGAATATGTCTTCCACCACTACCGAAGGTCCCGAGTTGTCCAGTTAAAAAGTAGAAAAGGAAGAAAGAGAAGAAGTCTTACATAGTAATAAATACAGTTTATTCAGTGTATTCATGCAGCTTTAGTCACTGAGAACAAAAGAACTGCACTCACTAAAATTAGCTTTGATAGTTCAGATAAGTTTTCTGCTGGGACTGTTCCGTGTTGGAGCCACATGACTATAATTTGGCTTCCTTTTCTAATGACAGACGGCTCACCAGAAATGGCATCAAGGAGGTGGCAAGTGACGCCTTCAATGGCACAAAGATGCACAGATTGTGAGTCACGGGCAGAGCCACAATTGCAAACAGAAGATTTACAACACATATTTAATTTCTCTCTGTTCTCCTCCCTCTCTCTTAGGTTCCTAAGAGGCAACGAACAGCTTACTCACATCAATCCCAACGCCTTTGTGGGTTCCAGTGAGTTGGTGGTACTGTAAGCATGACATCTAACAGTAACTCATGCCTACATGATTCACCCTCCTCATCATCACTTATTAAACTCGAGATGTAGGAGATACAAGAGACAATGTGGCATGTGTGGGGAGGCTCAAAAGAAACATAGAAACGTGCCAGATTTGAGGTAAAAATAAACTGCAGTAATTACCTGTGTGTTCCCCAAGCACAGAGACACCTATTTCCATTGAAGCAGCAATCAGAAGGGAAAAAACTGTATTTGTTTTTCTTCTGGGCTGCCATTGCTGTAATGTTTTTTTCACTTCGCATCCCAGTAACACTTGGCAAGCGGTGTCTTGTCCCATAAATCTTTTGTTCAGGAAATAGAAGTTCTAGTGTTTTCTTCTAATGGAATTTTGCCAACATAGATTTCTTCTCTTAATCCAGAGAAAAATAAGTGAACAGCTTGTATAAACTGGTCAAATCACTGTTAGCCAATAGGGAAGGCGTCTGTTGAACATTGATTCTGAACTTAAAACCGCTGGTACTCTTCTTTGTTTGTGTAGAGACATTTCCCAAACGGCCCTCACCTCCCTGCCGGACTACATCCTCGGTGGACTCCAGAAGCTGATCGCAGAGTCCGCCCCCAATCTGAAGGAGCTTCCTCCTCTGCAGCTCTTCACCAAACTGCACCAGGCCAACCTGACGTACTCGTCACACTGCTGCGCCTTCCATAACATACACAGGAACAGGCACGCATGCATTATCATCAAACTGTCTGAAAGGAATTGATTGAATTGCAATTAATTCAAAGTACAACGCGTAAGATTTAACCATGAATGGCTAATGCAAATCTGTATTAATATCTCATTATGATTCCATTACTGGTTAATTACCATTAACTAACATTGTAGTATTGCCAACAGAGCCTTAATATAAACTCTAGAAGAAAAAAAAATGAATATTGTATTAGAGTAAAAACTATGAAAAATTAAAGAATCGTATGTGTTGTTGTGTGTTAGATCAAAGTGGAACTCCCTCTGCTCCCACCCCGATGCTCAGGGCAACCCTCACTTCTACAGGGACTACTGTTCCAACTCCACCTCCATCATCTGCACCCCAGCCCAAGACGACTTTAACCCCTGTGAGGATATCATGTCAGCCGTCCCCCTGCGGGTCCTCATCTGGATCATCTCCATCCTCGCGCTGCTGGGGAACGCAATGGTACTTCTGGTCTTATTAGGTATGAAATGGGACAATCATTTCTGTGGCAGAAATTTATGGCATTTTCATGGACCAATTCTTTGTGGAGTTTGTATTTAATTTTCTTTTAAGAATAAGCACATGCCAGATGTACTACTTTTTAGAGGTTAAAAGATATTTATAGAGATATATTGAGGTACTTTCCATTCAGTGTTTCCATTTTGTGAGACTTGTCCTCCAATACATCTGAGAAGCAAATGTACTTTTACCTCCACAGTTATCTAATTGCAGTACGTTGTAGTTTACAGATTCAACATGAGACTAATACATAACTGTATTACTGTATACATATTTTCTTTCCTTATCCTTCTCTCATAATCTGTTAACTTCTTTCCTTCCTTATTATTTACTTTCTGCATGCCCTCTTTGTGCTCTTTCTTCCATTCTTCCTTCTTTCCTAATTTCATTACTTCTTATAGTTTCTTGCTTTTGCCTTTGCTTATCCTCTTATTTCTTTTAATTTGTTTAAAAGGTATAAGGTTCTCACATAAACAGCAAAACTAAGCTTTACTCTCTTTTGCCATAGAATAGCAGCCTGAGGACATTTTACTAGTAATACTTATTTCTTGTTGTACTTGTCAGACTCAATTTTCTTTCTCTAATTTCTTCCTGTTTTTCAGGCAGCCGCACCAAACTGACTGTTCCCCGTTTCCTCATGTGCCACTTGGCCTTTTCTGACCTCTGCATGGGCATCTACCTGGTAGTCATAGCAACTGTAGACATGCTCACTCGAGGCCGGTACTACAACCACGCCATAGACTGGCAGATGGGCCTCGGCTGCAGCGTTGCCGGCTTCTTCACGGTGTGTATAGCTCTACATAAATAGCAACACTCATACATGCACGTGTTTAAATAGAAATATGTGTGTTTGTGTGTCAATTGCAGGTGTTTGCCAGTGAGCTGTCAGTGTTCACATTAACAGCAATCACCCTGGAGCGCTGGCACACCATCACACATGCTCTGCGGCTCGACCGTAAACTTCGCCTGAGACATGCCTGTATTGTCATGACAGCAGGGTGGATTTTCTCCTCCATAGCTGCTTTGCTTCCCACAGTCGGGGTCAGCAGCTACGGCAAAGTGGGTGCTTTAGGCCACTTATTCTCCGTTCAACTCCCGTGCTCTCCAGTTTGTGATGTTATGTTGTTATGTTCCCCTTTAGAATATGCTTGGGTCCCAGTAATTGAGGATGCAAAAGGATGCCTGCCAATTATTTTCTTAATCAGACGCCATAAAAAGTGAAAAATAGTCCAAGGTTATGTTATCAAATGTCTTGTTTTGTCTGACTAACAGCCCAGAAACTAAAGTTATTAAATTTACTATTATGTAAAACAAGAAACAACAGCAAATTCTCCCATCTGAGAACCTGGAGCCATCAAATATTTGTCATTTTTTCTTGTAAAATTACTTAAACAATTAGTTGATTATTACAATAGTTGCAGATGAGCTCTAATCAGTTAATTTACTGAGCAAACATTATGCAAAACCCCAAATATGATGCATTTCTGAGATGACATACTCTGAAATGAACCAGTAACAACTTGTGTCCCTTTCTATATTCCTGTAGTAGTTGTAATAGTAAAAGAGTTTTCAGGCTATTTGTCTAGGATTAAGAAACTGGGCAATAGCATGAATAACTTGTATAATGGCTTGATTGCGTGATTTTTTTAACGTGTGTGTTTGTTTGTGGTGCAGGTGAGTATCTGTCTGCCCATGGACGTAGAGTTTCTGGCGTCTCAGATCTACGTGGTGTCTCTTCTCCTCCTCAACATCCTGGCTTTCTTCTGCGTGTGCGGCTGTTACCTTAGCATCTACCTGACCGTCCGCAACCCCTCCTCGGCGCCGGCCCATGCCGACACACGTGTGGCCCAGCGCATGGCCGTCCTCATCTTCACCGACTTTGTCTGCATGGCTCCCATCTCCTTCTTTGCCATCTCAGCAGCCCTCAAACTCCCTCTCATCACAGTGTCAGACGCCAAACTCCTGCTGGTCCTCTTCTACCCTATTAACTCTTGCGCCAACCCCTTCTTGTACGCCTTCTTCACACGCACCTTCAGACGTGATTTCTTTCTCCTCACAGCTCGCTTCGGCCTGTTTAAGACCCGAGCACAGATTTACCGAACAGAGAGTTCCTCCTGTCAGCAGCCGGCGTGGACCTCTCCAAAGAGCAGCCACATGTTGCTGTACTCCTTGGCCAATACATTAAGTCTTGATGGGAAACAAGAGTTCTGACTGTTATTCAAAAGCAGATAGAAACTTTTTGCTGGATCGTCAACAGGAGGATCATATTTCTCTCCTCACAGAAGTCCTATTTCTCTCAGGAAAATGAAGACGATTCCTTGTAGGACTGATAGAGATGTTGACAGAATCTAACGCATACAAAGACATACAACTTTGCTTAAGAGGTGCACTTGTTTTGATGTGTGAACAGACTGCTAAATCCTCAAAATGATGCCCTAACTCTAAATTCTTATGCTTTAAATTACATTGAATTTTGTTGGTTATTATGTATGTTATTATGTATCTCTGATATGTTGCCAGTATTTTTGGCCAGCATCAGCTGCTGATTTTTCAGACCTGACCTCAGACCTGCAACAACGCAAGTATCCAGTGTCCTTCTTAAACCATGTGTGACAGTCAACTCTACTGTATGTACAGTGTGTATAGAAATCCAAGTAATAGCTACAGAACAACTGCAGATACTTTGACCAAATCTAGGTCAAATGGCTGTCCCAGATAATTCCTTGTGTTTGTTTTAATTTGATTGGAACGCCAGATGGGTGGAGTTTACTGCATGATAAAAATTGAGTTCACAAGTAAATGTATGAGGAGTATCAGAGGAGGTAAACTGACTTTTACTTTCATGCATCGTCTTACGTAACATCCGTCTGGTGTCCCAAGATAATGAAACAAACTCAAATACTTTGAAACTGTTTAATAAAGGTTTGACATTCGGGAGATCAGCATGCACGTCAAGAAACCAACATTCATTTAACATTCAACGTCATGATTGAATGATATTCATTAAGAAGCACACCGCAGGGACTTACTGTTTAATAATCTCCTCATACACCGTCTGCTGTAGCTCTACATCCCTCCACATCCCTCTTACCCTTCAGTGTCCATATTTTTTTAATGAAGGAGGTGTAATTATCTTTGTAATGTAATTAAGTTGTGTAAATGAAAGTACCACTGTTTTGTATACGTGTGTTTTGTACAGAATATATCTTTGAGATGTTTTTTTCATGTCATTTATAAATTTGTTTATTAAATCCTCTTTGAGTATATTTTGCATGAGTATATGAGGTGTAGTAACAAAAGGTCTCACACACACACTAAATTGAGCTGAAATGGCGTCCTTCAGAGCATCCAAAGCTTTCAAGGACAAAGTGACCCTACCAACCCTTTGCTCTGTGCACCAGGGTGGGTGGGCCGTTTCTGGGAGACTACACAGCTGTCCTTTCTGCTTATTACAGGAGGATGGATATGGCAGCTAGATAAGGCACACACTCAGAAGCAAGCAACCCAAGATTTCAAGGCTGCAGCTGCAAGAAAGAATCCGAGTCTATCTCATTGATATGGATACACTGCCTCCTACATGCCAGCATGGAACATGTGCATGCATTTATAGTCTTTAACCAGCAGGTGGTGCTAGGGATGCAGGATTTATTGTGATCTCTGCTCTGTTGTGGTCTAATGTCAGCCTCTCAACAGCAGTGGTGGAATGTACATGGAACAAAGTACATTCACTCAAGAACAAATTTCAGATACTTCAGTTAGCTATTTCACTACATCTCAGAGGCAAATATTGTACTTTTAACTCCATTACATTTGTCTTTCAGCTTTAGTTACTAGTTACTTTTCAGATGACCTTTTTTCATACACTTCCTAGTCAGTGAAAACCATGTATCTCCAAATTTAGTGATTCTGAATGAGTTTTTAGTTTTTTATGATAAACTAAAGGATTAAGTGTAAATTTACACAAAATTCTGTCTTCTGGAAAAATGACATAAAAGATACTACGATTATATGATGATCGTATAAAATATGATACATTGCTGTAGATTAAACTATCCAACAGTATATATAGTTGAAATTAGCACAACATACACATTAATACACCAGCAATATTAATCCAAAAACATCCTATCCAATAGTAAAACACTAACAGTGACGATTTTCTAGTATAAGAGTATATTTACTTTTGATACTTTTATTAGATTGTGCTAATAACACCTATTTTTTACTGACTTCCTCCACCACTGCTCAGCTAAGGCAAATGAGGGTGACAGCAAAGCACACCTTAAAAAAGCGAAATTAATTTATAAAAACATACATCAATGTGGAAGAAAGTGTTTACAGAACACTAACAATGACAATATACTATTTTCTTCACAGCTGGTGGCATTGAACTATATTCATCCATTATCTATAACCGCTAGTCCTTTGGAGGGTCGTGGCCATCAGTATTATATATATGAAAAAGAGACTGTACACAGAGTAGACCGCTGTCTGCACCAAGGAATAATATCATTTCTAAAAAAGGCTGGTGCAAGTTTAGACTGATACTGTCTTAGTAAGGTGTTGCTTTGCAGCTCAGGTGTGTGGTATTGTGGTCTTGTCTTTCAGACAATACCACATGCAGTGCAGACGATATTTTAAGTCTCCAGACAGAGCAGCACTGTGGAATAATGTGACACATTGAGGCCTGCAGAAAAGAAGCCATTACTGTACAGACTTACCCCCAATATGTGCTGTTGTTTCATATGAAAGCTGTAAAGTAGTATCTCATGGTGTCCAATCTAATGTATTTCATTTATTTTCAGGACTTACATACATCCTTTGTTGTGAATCTTATCTTTGTACGTCCAGTGTACAATTGGTGGTATAAAGTAACATTCAGGGCTTCTTGTTGACCTTAATTTGTTGCATGTCACACACCTTTTTTACTCTTGACTGGAAACTATCTAATAAAAAAGACCACAAAAAGTAATAAGATCCAACCAGCAGGATGTTAAAATTGGCAGAATGTAGTTTATTTGAGAACAAACTATGAGGACAATTGTGTTAAAATGGGGAAAGAAAATTGTAAAAGTCAAACTGTTTCTGCAGACATTCAGTTATTTCTGCTATATTTTCCTCTCATAACATACAATATCTGTTTACCCAAGCACTAAAAATGTAATCATCCTCAAACTTATATTCACTGATTACTAAAAAATGATTAATCGCAGCTTTGGTTGAATGTTGAAAGGTGTGGTAAGTGCTCCCACATACAGATCTTCTCCAGACACAATGTGATTAAAGAAAATAAAAAAAACCTCCAGACCTTGTAACATAACAAGTCTCAGTGTGATGCTGTCTCTGATATCATAGCCTAATCTTCTGCAGACAAACAATGCCCTCTTGTGGTCCAATTACATAAAACGATACTAATTGACTAAACATGTTTATTAAAGTGATACACCCCCAAAAATCTGCAATTTAAAACACAAACATCACCTCCTATGAGCTTAAAAAAAAGATTGTAATTTGGTTTCAGCCTCGGTTTGTCATGTGAGTTCAAATGGATGGCGACTGAAATAGTCAGATATTATATATATGTAGATATATTTTGAATTATTGATTAATTCTATTTGTATTTAAATGATTAATTGTAAAACATAATGACAAAAAGAGCATTACATTTCCCATTTGATCTCATTCTGCGTCTGAATTTAATTATTACATTTAATTGTAGAATTAACTTTGAAGAGGCTTTTAATTTTTAACTTTTTGTTATCCCATCTACTAATGCATCTGCTCCATCTCACAATTTAATATTGTGTTATGTGTCTCCTGAAATTAACATTTCCATTTTAAATATTTTAAAGTGTGAAGGCTTTTATTGATAGAAACATTACCTGCAACATAACCCAAGACTCTGCCCTCCAGTATGTCCTAAACACCCATTATTTTCACTAATATATGGCAAATAATACATGCAAAATTCAACAATTATAATAATAAAACAGATTCAAGGTTATACTGTTCACTGCACCTTATATTTTTCCTTGCACTACAATTCTACTGCTTATTTATACATTTTCTACATTTTTTATATTGCTTTTTTTTATATATAAATATGTCTAGGTTGTTCTCTTTACTTATTGTGTTGTTA
>NW_023339651.1:6600070-6655168 GCF_004916995.1 Morone saxatilis | reverse complement strand
GGGGGGGGGGGGGGGGGCAATGCTAGCTAGCTGCCCCGGCTTCAAGAGGCCACACAGATCAGCTGTGATAAATGATACGGTGTGGTTTTTTTGTTTTTTTGTTGTTGTTGGTTGAATTCGCTGTGTCCATTTTTTTTTTTTCTCCCTACTCTATGGTTTTATGAGCTCACGCAGCTCGCAGATTGAACCCACATCCCTCTTCCTTGTTCGCGGCGCTTGTTAGCCGTAGCTCGATTTGTTTACACCGCGGATTTGCCAGCTACGCAGTTCAGTTTTTAGCCATTAGCCGCACTTCTGATCGACTTCATATGCGGCCTTTTTTTTTTTTTTTTTTGACAGAACCATGAAAGATGAGTCTGATGTAGCTCGTGCAGGACCCAGGCACAAATACACACACAGCCCGATGTCATTTTTGGGAATGACTAGACGTGAACGACTAGTAATGTGGCTGTAGGGGGGGTGCATCTGCCATTATCAATCACTAACCTTTGTCTGCCTTACCAACTATTACCCTGTCTGTTAGCCTGCGCAGTGTGAATACTGCATGTGAGCTGAATGCACATCGTTGTGTCCTTAATGATAAAGAGAGTCAGAGGTTCGCTGCAATAACTGGATTATTTTTTTTTTAGTTGTGCAAATGAACAAAAGAGAGGTGATTGTGCATCTCAGAGAAATGCCCTGTGTTATTTCTATTTCATTTTTTTTTTTATTGTATGGCCTTGCTCTATGCTACAGCTTTGTGCATTGAGCTGCCTGTTTAGAAAATGGTGTGTGTGTAGCTATATATGTTTGCCTGTCTGTCCAGATGAAGAGGCTCCTGCAGCAGCTGCAGCAGAGATGGCTATTGAGGAGTCCGGCCCTGGAGCTCAGAACAGTCCCTACCAGCTTCGCCGCAAGACCCTGCTTCCCAAGAGAACCGCCGCTGCCTCTGCCACCGCCTCTGCCTGCCCCAGCAAGGGCCCAATGGAGGTTAGACAGACACATTGAAGTGCAGTTTTTTTTGTGTGTATTGACTGCAAGCGTGCATGTGTACAGACTTGAGTCAGTGTATGTTTGTGTATGAGAGAGAGAATTGCTGATTGATTGTGTCCTTCTCTGAAGGAGCAGTGATTTTGTGACAGTGCAGTAAATTTCCCAGTGGTTACTTAGTGCTTGAATCTTGGCATGGAGTTGATATCTTATTCCCCCTCTTTTACAGGGAGCTTCCACTTCATCAACAGAGGCCTTTGGCCATCGAGCCAAGCGGGCACGAGTGTCCGGTAAGAGCCACGACCTGCCAGGTGTGTGTTAAATCTCCGCAACTGGGGCAAGGAGAGTGTTAGCTTCTCTCCTTTTATTTATTTATTTCTTTTGAAGCTTTATTGATTTTTCTGTGTGTGCTGGTAAATCTTGTTATTTTGCAATCCATTAAATAGCATGACTCCATAGTTTAATGTGCTCGGAGTGAAAAGATTACAAGCTTACATTGTGTGTGTCTGTGTGTGTCTGTATTTGTGTGTTTTTAGCAGCCCCAGCAGAGCAATATCTGCAGCAGAAGCTTCCAGATGAGGTTGTTTTGAAGATCTTCTCCTACTTACTGGAACAAGACCTCTGTCAGGCAGCTTGTGTCTGCAAGAGATTCAGCCAGCTAGCCAACGACCCCATCCTATGGTCAGTGCTGTTGAAGAAACGGAAACGTATCTGTTCCTGTTTCAAATGGCATTAAAGCAGACAACTGAAATTCGTTTTATGTGCTATGTAATGTTCTAGGAAGCGTCTATACATGGAGGTGTTTGAGTACACGCGTCCCATGATGCACCCTGAGCCAGGCAGGTTCTACCAGGTCAGCCCAGAGGAGCATGAACACCCAAACCCCTGGAAGGAGAGCTTCCAACAGCTGGTGAGTCTGCCCTCCAGGTTTTCTGTGTGTTTTATTGTGAAGAAGTGCTCTCTAAAGTGCTTAAAACTTGGTTAATTTGATTGTCTCCTTACATTTTCTGTCTGTAAATAAAAAAAACATTGTGCAGCTCTGCATAGTCATGTTTGGCCTTGCAATAATATCCATGTCACTTACTAGGGGGTAATAATAATATCACAATATGTACTGGGAGATAGGGAAGCATAGCTATCACCTGACTATATAACACTGACAAGTGCATGGTAAAATGTGCTTGATTAAGTAACAGTAGGCAGTTAAAAGAAAAACAACAGTCAGAGACTTGGAAAGTGCTTTTACTTAAGTGCCGGTTTAATCTCTCGGTTTTAATGCTATTATTTTCTGGACCACCCACAGGCCACTCTATCAGAATTTCTCAAAAGCCGTTCCTTAGCATGTTGTAATGATTGTAATTTTTAGTCAAACTATTATGACCAGTAACTGTGAGAACTATTGTTGTGCTCCTTTTTTTTTATTATTTATTTGTATGGAGTATTTCTCAGAAGTTCAGTCTCACAATAAGTGCTTTCGGAGGTTCATCCATAGACAGCAGCCTAATATGTGTACATGTGATCACAATGTTGTTATTGCTTTGTCAACAATAGTGTGTAAAATTCCTTACCCTGGAATTAATCTAACAATCTCATTATGTCAATCCAGGGCTTTTCTCAGACTAAACATTGTAAGGTCCCCAGGCTATTGGAAGACAAACATGTTTGCTTTATTAATTATAACACAGCAGGAAAAGTTCAAAGTGAAAACAAAATATTGATTGCACTTTGTTTTTTGTAATTATCACCTGACTCCTGAGGTTTTTGCAGGAGTCCTACTTACTGTTAGCAGCTTGTAATTGTGATGTCTACAGATTAAAGTATGCAGTGTTTTGTTGTTGCATCTATTTTTTGTTCCCCCGCTTATGTTGTTCTGTGATGTTTGGTTTGCGGGTTGCATGTATTTATGGATGCCAGGAGTTCCTAACTTGGGGTTCACAAAAGGATTAACAGGACAGGAACCAGAAAAAACCTGTTTCTGCCACACTAAATTAGACTCATTTTTACAGTTTTAAGCCCTCTTTTCCCAGCGACAGTTTTATAGTTTACGTCTTCAATAAGTGTTCACAACCAGTAAACATATGCAATAGGTAATGTAAATATTGCTTTGTTTTAAAGGGTCACAAGAACCACAGATGTGCACTTCTTGTGTAGCACATTCTTTACTCAGTGTTTTCTATTTAAAAACTTTCCTTTATCACCTAAAGGAACGGCCTGTTTAAGACACACATTTTTGCTTTACTGGAAAAGGCTTGTTGGTTGTATTAGGACCATGTTAACATTTGATATTTGATGTGATCATCAGCAATGTATTTTGACCTCAATGTTTTCTGTCTTTCAGTACAAAGGTGCTCATGTAAAACCAGGCTTTGCTGAGCATTTCTACAGTAACCCCGGCAGATACAAAGGCAGAGAGAATATGCTGGTAAGTCAAAACGTTATTGCTAAAGAGAAAGCCTTCAGGATTTATTTCACTGGCCACCGTGCTGACATTTATGCAAAGCACAGCTAATGTAAACATGTGCTTGCTTTCCCCAACTGCCTCCTTATGAATTGTAGATGTGTATATTGTACCTGAAAGTGTTTGTGCCTTTCTCCTGCAGTATTATGACACCATTGAGGATGCGCTGGGTGGAGTACAAGAGGCCCACTTTGACGGTCTAATCTTTGTCCACTCTGGCATCTATACGGACGAGTGGATTTATATAGAGTCCCCCATCACCATGATTGGTGCAGGTAAGCATGTTCCCTTCACTGAAAAGTACTTAAGACATTACCTTGATGCTTGTGCCGCATGCAATCAATATCTCTCTTAAGTTGGAATACGCTCTCAGCGGTGCTCATGTCCATATGTATGAGGGTTTTTAATGAGGTTTTTTTTTTCTGCTTTTCCCCCAGCTCCTGGTAAAGTAGCAGACAAGGTGGTGATAGAGAATACTAGAGATTCAACGTTTGTCTTCATGGAGGGCTCAGAGGATGCCTACGTGGGATACATGACCATCAAGGTAAAACATAGATCTCACCTTTCCCTTGATTTTTTAAAAAAGACAAAAAAAAAAGTGGCTTGTATTAAAATACCCTATTGTTATAGTCCCATCACAGGGCTCCAATGTTAAGCTATGTGGTCTCAATGGAAAAGTCCAGCGTAGTCTAATTTATTATTTATTCATAGGTGAGGATAAAATTATTTCCCAAATGGAGAGTCCTGTGTTTCTGTGTGAACATGCTGTAGGTAAGCAAGAATCACAAATAAGCCAAACAACAAATACGGACCTTGTAATGATGCTCATGGGCTCCTGATAACAAAACATAATTGTGTGGTCGACTAGAAAATTTGTCTCTGCAGTTTTATGGCTGGAAAAGGACACTGTGTCCCACCTATAGGGGATTGCTTTATTGTCAAATGATTGATTGATTGATCATTTGTTCAGCTGATAATTATTTTGAAACTAGAATCGTGGGCCATATTAAAGAGCTCAGGAAGTAAACATGTTGATGTAATCAGAATAATTTATGTAAATTGCCTTTGACTCAATGTCATATGCACATTAAACAGTACACAGAAAGAATTGAGTGTTTGACTGATGTGTTATGAGACAATATTATTCAGAAATATAAATGAAGGTTTCCTGTCTGTTGCAATTTTTAAGTTAATAAAAAAAAAACACACTTCATTTGACACTGTATTGATTGACTTTGTCTCTTGTGTATAATATCACTGATTCCTGATTATATAATGTTATTAGCTGCATGTATTGGTGGCGCAGATGCCTCCAGTAGGGAGAGTCCAGTGTGGATGAGGTGGGTGGAAAGAAGCTTCATGTGCTGCCAGTAAGCGCAGCCATTGTCTGACCTCTGCTCCTCCTCTCTCCTCAGTTTAATCCTGATGATAAGTCAGCGCAGCACCATAACGCCCACCACTGTCTGGAGATCACAGTCAACTGCAGCCCCAACATTGACCACTGCATCATCCGCTCCACATGCACAGGTAACGCACACACTTATTGCTGTACCTGTACAGTCGAAAAACAAAGGGAATGTGCACTTTGTGAACAGATGCAACATGAGCTTCATAAAAGTAGCATTTACTGCAGGGCTCTTTTATTATTTTACATCATATTGTACAGGTGTTTGTGTGCGTGTAGTCCTGTGTAAGCATTTACAGCCATGGCTTTTTTTTTTTTATGCTTTGAGAAGAACACAGAGTCCCTCATTTTGGTTTATCATTAACAGTGTGTTCATTATGTCCCAGAATAAGAGAATAAATTCATTTGTCATTTAGGTCCTGGACTCAAAACCATAAAAACCCTGGAGCCGTTGTTCTTTTGGCAACTACCTTTAGTATGACAGTTTGTTCTCTCTTATGAAAAACTTTCGGGTTGTTGGATTGCCGTGATGGGAAATCTGAAAAAAATAGTTTCAGTATTTCACATTATAATTATAAGATTGATGCTTAGTTTCTATCGGGCTGGGTCATGTGACTTTGTGTCATGAAATGTCACATCACATGAAGCATTAATAAATTGTACCTCTGGATAGTAATATGTAGTATGTGCAAACTACTTCTAACCTGACTGGGCCGGATCAGAACATCTGGAAAGTCGTCATTGGAAACTGTAAGTGGGCAGCTGATTGGATGAAGCATCTCTCTGTCACAGGCGAACTTAAACCAATCAGATCAATGATTCAGATCAGTCTAACTCAAAGAGAATGAAAACATCTTTTCCATTAAGAAAAAGCCTTCAGTGTCGTTGTTTGCTTTTCTTTAAATGAAGAAATACTCTCCAGTCCTGATGTAACGGATGCTAGGAGCATCTACACTAACCTCTACGGGAGCCGCCATTGTAGTTTAACAAACAGGGTCTTCTCGATGAATCACAACTACCTCACAGTGGAGGACGCTGATTGGTCCGATACCACTGTAGTTTGGCCCCAAATGCATAGATTGAAAACTGGCAAGATGGATTCTCGTGTGAGCTCGCAAGTCCAGCTGCCTCACAAGATCTGTCTACTTCTGCCTAGAAAACATCATGACCTTTTGATATTTTGTTTTAATGAGTACTGTGTTGTCAGTACTGACATTCCAGTATTGCTCTTTATGTACGTGTTGCCCGGCAAAGCTAATTTTTTTAACCTGGTAAATGCATGTTATTTTGTTATGTGAATAATGTGCATTTAGCAGTAATTAATCCTGTAGTATCTATGTCATACGTCTGATATAGTGTGTGTGTGTGTGTGTGTGTGCATGCACTAGTTTTATGTTGGCATCCAGAATTAAACATTGTGTCAGTCATCGATTTATGTCTTCATAAAATATTCCAGTTTCTCAAATGTAAGAGTGCCTGCTTTTGTCTATTCATGTCACTGTAGATTTAATGCATTTTTTTGAGGGTTTTTTTTTTTACTGTTGGTCATTTGATAAAGGAAGAGATCATGTCCTACTGTAGTGTGACGCTTCTGTTTTCGTCTGTGTTTAGTTGGTTCAGCTGTGTGTGTGAGTGGCCAGGGAGCGTGTCCAACCATCAAACACTGCAACATCAGCGACTGTGAGAACGTAGGACTGTACATTACAGATCATGCACAGGTAACAATTAATTTCCTCCCCCCAATAGTTTGCCATAAATGCATAAACATGTAGAAAACAAATGTTCACATAGGCTTTTCTTCTCTTGTTGTCCGTTTCAGGGCATTTATGAAGACAATGAAATCAGCAACAACGCGCTAGCAGGAATTTGGGTGAAGAACCACGGAAATCCCATCATTAGACGTAACCACATCCACCATGGACGAGATGTTGGAGTGTTCACCTTTGACCACGGCATGGTAAATACACATCAACTATTTCATGTCATACATTTTTACTTGAAGAAACACCACAGACCCTCTAACACGTCCTCTTCTCTGTTTTGCAGGGTTACTTTGAGAACTGTAACATCCATAGAAACCGTATAGCAGGCTTTGAGGTGAAGGCCTACGCCAACCCCACGGTGGTGCGCTGTGAAATCCATCACGGCCAAACAGGAGGCATCTATGTCCACGAGAAGGGGCGGGGACAGTTTATAGAGAACAAAATCTATGCCAATAACTTTGCTGGCGTGTGGATCACGTCCAACAGTGACCCGACGATACGGTGAGGACACACACTTCACACAAGACCGCTTTTGTATAAAACCTATAGAGGGGTTTGGTTAGTGATTGGGTGCAAAATAAAACATGCAAGGCAAAATATATAAAGGTCGACACGGACCATTGGAAAAAAAAAAAAAAAAACATTGTTATGTCAGAAAATTCACTGTTAGCATCTTAGGCATTTATTCCAAAACTGTTCTTTTCCTTCATATCCAGGGGAAACGCTATATTCAACGGTAACCAAGGTGGGGTGTACATATTTGGAGATGGACGGGGTTTGATAGAGAGTAACGACATCTATGGTAACGCCTTGGCGGGAATCCAGATCCGAACCAACAGCTGCCCCATTGTACGGCACAACAAGATCCACGACGGACAGCATGGGGGCATCTATGTGGTAAATAAATTCTTCAGTTTACCAGGAAATATGACTTATTTGTATCGCATTTGGTTCAAATATAACCCTCTTCCAGCAAGTACAGATAATCGTTCAGATTTTAATAAAAGCTTAAACTATTGGAAGTGTTTGAAGCTGATCCGGCTTTGTGTTTCAGCATGAGAAAGGCCAGGGGGTGATTGAGGAGAATGAGGTTTACAGCAACACACTGGCTGGAGTCTGGGTGACCACAGGCAGCACTCCAGTCCTCCGCAAGAACCGCATCCACAGTGGCAAACAGGTAACATGGTTAAACATTGTAAACGCTGTCTAACACCTATATAAAGACTTGTATCATGCTTGTATCAGAGGCAGGACTGTATGAGCTGCGATAACATTTACTTTTTTGTTAAGATGCCTGATATACTTGCATGTACGTGCACTTTTACTGTGTGAACAGGAATATTCTGTTTTTATAACTGGCAGCTTTATTCTTGGTAACAGGGAGACTAGATAGCAGGTTGTCAAAGGTTAATATATACACCCTCAGTGAGCTTACTAGCACCTGAGCTACTCCGTTTTATGTAAATGTAAGATAAGACAAGCTTTTATTGGTTCCCAGAGGGGAAATTCAGGTTTATGTAAACATTGTCACACATTTTCCCAAAATCTTGTTCCTGAGTTACCTCAGTAATGTAACATTTACATCCTCAGATAATCTGAAATTGAACTAATTGAGGCCTCCAGCTGTCTTTAGTTTGCTCAGCCTTCCCACAGAACATTTACTTCCACTACTGTCTGCTTCCCTGTTGTGGGAAAAAAAACTTGTTTGTTGAATTTACATCATGGTCATCTGTTCCCTTATTTTTTTTCATAGGTTGGCGTGTATTTCTATGACAACGGACACGGTGTGTTGGAAGACAATGACATCTACAATCACATGTACTCTGGTGTACAAATAAGGTAACGATCACCCCCTTCTAGCAGCTTAATCTCTGAACATACAAAATATATTTTATATTTAACTGAAGCATGTTTTCTTTTGACTCAAATAATTGTTGAATCTTTGACAGGACGGGGAGCAACCCAAAGATCCGGCGCAACAAGATATGGGGAGGCCAGAATGGAGGGATTTTAGTCTACAACTCAGGTCTGTGTGCGTCCCTCTGGCACTCTTTTGTCTCATATATGTATGGTATGTGTGCGTCTAATCCTGCTGTTTCATATAACAGGTCTGGGCTTCATCGAGGACAATGAGATCTTTGACAACGCGATGGCCGGGGTGTGGATCAAGACGGACAGCAACCCCACACTGAGACGAAATAAGATTCATGACGGCAGAGACGGTGGCATCTGCATCTTCAATGGAGGCAGAGGTATTTAAATAGCCAGATAATCTAGAAAATGTCACATAGAATCTGAAATTGTCTTCCTTTTTGTTGGATATATGTCTGAAGTTAAATAGAAGGTTGATTGTACCATTAAATGTTTCAGTGTTTTGACTTGCATACCAAAATTAGGGCATGTTTTTACCTGTTACCTTGGTCTTAGTTCTTGTCAGTTTACTGCTGTATATCTTCCATCTGAAGTATGAAATCTTTCTCTGCAGGTTTGCTGGAAGAGAACGACATCTTCAGGAACGCTCAGGCCGGTGTGCTCATCAGCACCAACAGTCATCCAATACTGCGCAAGAACCGCATTTTTGATGGCTTTGCTGCAGGTTAGCTGTTTTTTTATTTTTTAAATAAACTCCATATGAGCACACATGCCATCTCAGTTTATATCTCCTTGTGCTGATTTTCTTTTTCTTCTCCAGGTATTGAAATCACTAACCACGCCACAGCCACGCTGGAGGGCAACCAGATCTTCAACAACCGCTTTGGAGGCCTGTTTCTGGCCTCTGGAGTCAACGTCACCATGAAAGGTAACTAACTGCTTTGTGGACAGTAAAACTTTACCTGATGTTTGTATCTGCCCTCTAATCACTCTCCCCTGTTCACTTTGTGTCCCTCCTCTGTTAGATAATAAGATTTTGAATAACCAGGATGCCATTGAGAAGGCAGTGAGCAGAGGGCAGTGTCTCTACAAGATCTCCAGTTACACCAGTTACCCAATGCACGACTTCTACAGGTAAAACTGCGTCAGATAAAAACGTTCAGAGCAATGTTGGCACCTTTTAAGTAGAGCTGAAATGACACAAAATGTATCTGCAACTATTTATAGTCAGTTTAACTGTCGTACAGGTATTTATAATGCAAAAATGTCACACATTGCCTAGTTTCAGCATTCAGTTTTGAGGATTTGTTCCTTTTTTTTGTCTTTTGTTAAAGGTCTTTTCTTTGGGTTTTGAACAGTTGGTTAGAATAAACGTGAAGATGTGACCTTGAGCTTTGGGAAATCGTGATAGGCATTTTTCTGACCAAGCAATTAATCGATGAAGAAAATAAGCTGCAGATTAATCAATAAAGAAAATAATTGTCCCTACATTTAAGAAACTGTTAACTTAAGAGGTGGTTAAAGGCCTGTTAGATGAGTAATTGTCTCCCATTTGTCTGTTTTTATTTTATCCTCATTGTGTTATGTAAATGAATCTGTTTTGTCTCGTTTCTCCAGATGTCACACCTGTAATACAACAGATAGGAACGCCATCTGCGTAAACTGCATCAAAAAATGCCACCAAGGGCATGATGTAGAGTTTATACGGCACGATCGGTAAGACACTTCTGGTTCCTTCCAGCCTTTTTTTTCTCTTGATTTTTAATATAATATATATTTAATCTTAAACTGCAACCGCTTTGTAGTTCAACAGTTTTATATACTTAAAGGGTAGTTTAACATTTTCTTTCACTTATTTGCACTTATTTACTGTGGCTCATAATCCCTGGTATCTGCTCCTTCCAGGTTTTTCTGTGACTGCGGAGCGGGAACATTGTCCAACCCGTGCACACTGGCCGGGGAGCCCACACACGACACAGACACTCTGTATGACTCAGCGCCGCCCATCGAGTCCAACACGCTGCAACATAACTGAAGGCATCCGGTCTAGTTACACTCTCACATAAGCATACAAACACATTACATTGCACACAGACATACGCACACACGCACACATGCGCAGTTACATACACACATCCACTTGCAGCCATAAGGACCCAGAGAGACTCTGTGAAATGCGGCGCTCTCGGACGGGATCACGGTGAAAGAGGCTGCAGAGGAAGCAGCTTCCTGCCCGCTGCAGTGGAGGCAGACTCCACTAGAGAGAGCAGTGGAGCTGAGGGTAGACTGACAGAACGGCCACAAGAGATTCCTCACTCGAGTATTTCTTATTGCAGTCTGTAGACAAAGAAGATGGGAAGAGAAGGGCTCTACAGAGGAGCTGTCGATGATCCCACACACCCCCCTCACCCCTCCCGGCGTTAATCCTCGGCTCCTGGCCCACTTCTTCTTCTTCTTCACAAGAACTGCTGTCAAAGAGACTTCCTGCTTCCTCGCAGCTGCCATCCCCATTGGCTGCCCAGGCAGTTGTAACTAGGCAACGGATGGGCGGATGTTGCTCTGTTGTGTGTGGATAAAGAGCAAGATTGTGTGTGTGATGGAGCACTTGGGCTTTTTTTAAAATATGTTCTGATCAATGGATTTTATTTCAATGCTTTCTCATGTAGTTTTGTATTTTCAAGCAAAAAGCTGACTGTATTTGAATGTCTTTTATTTTATTATATATTATTATTTCTTTGGTTAGCCGTCACCCGCCCCTCCCAACCCCGACACCCGTGCAACTGGCAGAAAACTCCAAACTCGCCAGTGGTTGAGTTCTTTCTGTGAAGAGAATCTCCGTTTAAACACCTAAAAAAACCCTCTCGCAGTATATTAGCTTAAATGGCAGGGTGGGGCTCGCACAAATTGTATAAAGGTGTGTATGTGAGTGTTGTTAAATGTGTTTGGTGTACAGTGAAAGTTGTGTGTGTGCGCGCGCGTGCGTGTGTTGTATATGTTTATAAGTTGATGCAGGTCAGGTTTTGTGGAGAGGGTTTCATAGGAGGCTCCACGAGCTCGCTTTGAAAATGGAACTGAATGAGTCGATCTGCAGTCCCACCCGTCTCCCCCCCCTCCCTTCTCTCCCCCCGGTGTATCGTGGTGACTGCTGGCTGCCCTCATGCAGCCTGAATCGTATGCTAGTACCATAACATCTAGACTTAATATATTGTGAAGTATTCAATAACCATTATGTAGATGCTAGTTGGAATTCAAAAAGGGGTATACTTTCTTAGAAAGACAAAAAAGAAAACAGGAAACTGGCCATTTCTAAGAAAATAAAACTTTATTAGATCAGAGGTGTCTGTCTTTAAATTCACTGGCTGTTATGAAATTCACACCTTGCAGAATTATTAATTATTAATGTCTGGTTTTATAAAACTGCTTCTGAAGAACGCGGGGATGAACAACACTTTTTACTTGACTGCTTTCAGCTGATTAGATTTTCTGTCAGTACAGTCCTGCAAATTAAAATGTACACATGCATTAGCAAGAGCAATATAATTCACAGAGAAACTGTTACTCAAACAAAACAGACCTTTGTAACAGCTGATGATCTTTTGGGATTGTGGTGATATCTGGGTTTTACACCATTCATATTTATGTAAGTGTGATTTTTCAAACTAAGGAGATTGTTTTTAGTGGTCACACATTGGTGAACCTATTGGTCCTGACTTGTTTTAAAACTGACATTCCCAGTAGCTTTTTAGCCACAAATTAGAGAGGAAATGTATTGGTGGTCTTAACATGAAACAGGTCTTGAGTGTTTAAAAACTGCTTAAGGATTAACAAATGTATCCGATAACTCCTAATTAATAGTTTATGGTTGCATTCCACCAAGTCTGACACATTCAGAATATTACTATTGAGTAAGATTGCAACTAATATTTCTTTATCGATGGATAAGACGATTAGAAAACATCCATGTTAGAAGCTTTTTGCTTACAAAAACAAGCGGTCGAACATAAAGAGGGTTAATTTTTTTTTTTTTCAAATATTGACTAATTGTTGTTCAGTAAGCTGTATCATATGAAAGTTACCTCTGACAAATATTAGTTTAAAACTTCACTGTGCTATATTTATTGAAGTGTTTTTGTGCTGTAACATACAGTGCAATGATATATTCACCTGCTATGGATGTAGCTGAAGTGTATATTTAGTAACATGCTGTACACAAGGACTATTTTTAAGTTCTGGTTCGCAGTGAGAAGAGGGACATTTTTGTATTCCAATGTATCTACAACATCTGGTGTGTGTGTGTGTGTAGAAACAAGTAACGTTACAGAATGCAAGTTTATCGATGTTGTCACAAACCTCCAAAACATGTCTGAATCTTTGGAAAATGTGCATTAAATGATGCATGTGACCCCCACAATAGGTGCACATTAGACCCCCAAATCTGAGAGGATTTTCTCCTAACAAGTCCTAAAGTAAAGTAAAGTAACTAAACATGTTTAGGTTTGAAGATAATTAAGTCTTCATAATCAATGACTAAATTAGGAAAGAATCAATTAAAACCACCAACTTTGGTCTTCCAACTGATGAAAAATGTGATAAAAGGGGACCCTCTACAATTCACTCAAGGACCCCTGTTGGTCCCCAGACCCCAATTTTAAAACCAATTATCTAGAATATCTGCATTTGAAGTTATGGTGCACACTTAAAAAGAAAAGAAAAGAACAACCTTAGATTTGAATACCTCACTGTAGGTACCAGAAGGACAAAGACAATTTGGAACAAGCGAGTGAAATTTGATTATAGTCATGAATACTTACAGTATTTGTTTACAGGGAACACAATAACATGTTGGCCTGACCACATTTAAAGGGGAACAAGTTATTTACATGCTGCATTATGTTTTAATGTATTCGTTACACACTAAGAAATCTCTCGACATTCTTGAAAAACAGCCATGACAGCTCATGACGCACACTAAAAACGTATGTAACACAAACTCACAGCACATCCAGAAATTATTCTTTATTGAAAAACTATACATTATAAGAGCTTTAGTGTGGTTGCCTACAGTATATGAACTTTGTTGGTCATGATGAACACATGAAGTCTAAAAAGAAATCAAGCTGTTTTTGCAGGAACACAGCGTGCCAGGATCTCTGTGATGTACGTGTTATTTTTGGCCACGAGCTCCTGCTTCATTCTCCTGAGCTCCTTCTTCACCTCTTCCTCACTCATGGTGTCGACAGACAGCGACTTGGCCTTCTCCAGAAAGTCCTGGATCAGGTTTTCCCCCACCTGAAAGACAGCCAGTACATCAGTTTGACAACAAGCTCAAAAACTACTGCATTTTCTGGGTAAATATTGTATCTCTAAAAAGCTTTTTCTGCCTCCAGACGAAGTGCATTTACATACTTTGTCATTCTAAAAAAGGTAATTGGAGAACTGTGGAATCCTTCAACTGAAGTTTGGGTCAGTTGTATCTCATTATGTCAACTTTTAGGTTTCTACTTACTGATGCACAAACATGCACAATACCATGTAATTTTAACACTGACAGGATCAAATCTTAACAATGGCTTTGTTTTATTAGTTGTTCCACGTGTCCTTATTGACTTTCCCAGAGAGCGAGCGCAGAGGCGAATTCCCGCCATGTCTGAAAAACGTATAATACCAAGAGCTTAAGGGAACTAATGATCACAACCAATGAGTACTTTAGATATTTGACTTTACATTTACATAAACCTACTACAAGGGGTTTTAACTGGTTATGAATTTCATACTAATGCCTCTATATAACCTACATAAACCAATAAGACCTTCAGCTAGAAAACTATTTCTTTCTAGTTATTCTTAATGTCTTTTCAGTCAGATTCCCCTTAAAATCAATGAAATGCTTTTGTCTGCAGGGGACGCCAGAATCATGTTCCTTGTAGCTGCGTTAAAGCAGCATTAATTGCTTTTTCTGGTCACTTCTGAACAGCAGACAAGCTGTAAACACACCAGACATTATCAAGTTCTGGTTGCTTACAAAGAATACAGAGAAACATTTTCATTCATTTGGAGTCTCTGGCAACCTGACTAATTTCTTCAAGTCAATTTTTAAGTCTTTAGGTAAGAATTGAAGTCTACTGTTGGATGCTGAGCACTGTACTACAGTGGGTTATTTGAAATGAGGCTGGACTGAAACAATGAGATGAAAGACAATAAAACCCTCTGTAGAGCCGATGGGAACTACAGAGTCAGGTGATTACGCTTGTTGGGTTCTTACGTTTCTTGAATGACCCGTCAGCTACACAGACAGCACGAGGTTAGTGTGTGTGTGACCATGTATGTGCAGCAGGACACTTGGAAACTGAGCCCTACTTGTTTCTCCGTCCGTCGTCTCTTGGCCTCGGGCTCTTCCTCCCGCTCTGACTTCTCTCCCGCAGGTTCCTGGAACTCCTCAAGCTCCTCCGCTTTCTCCTTCGCCATGGCAACCACAGCTGGCGGGAAGCAAGCCAGCTCGGCAACGTGGATCCCAAAACTCTGGTCGCACACACCTGAACACACAGTCGGATGGCTCGCTCAGTCTGGAGACTTCATGGCACCGACGTATTTACAGTTTTAAGCATTTCAAACGCCACATGATGTGGAGATACTGGACAAAATAATCTCAACTCAAGGTTCTCTTACTAGCTTTTTTTGCTTAGTTGCTGAAACAATCAGTCAATTAACTGACTATCAAAACATAATACATCATTTTAATGATAAATTAATTGGCTAAAGAAGTTAAAATAGTAGAGTAAAATGTATAGTACTCTTTCCAACCCTTGTCATTTGTCTGAACACACAAAAACCTACATCTTAACACAATCTGTGTTTCCCAAAACGTCAAACAATAAATAAATCTCAACAATGAACTGATTAGAAAGGAGGATTTGCTTCCTGTCTCTCTTCAATCTTGCTAAACCTAGATTTGGGTTTGTGTTCTACAGGTCAGACAATAGATTTTTTTGACTTTGCCAAACTAAATAATTAAGTAATTAACAAATCCTCAGTTAAGAAACAGCTGTATTTACTGTAGCAGAACCTCAAACCCGGCACAACTCACTGTCTCACATTTCTAGAGTTCAGAGTGCAAACTAAATCAATCAATCTGAGTGTATTTCTTCCTTTATATCAGTTTACATCCATATTAGGGGCTAGGAAATGCATTAAGGTAATGCAAAACCACATGTGCGTGAGTGTTGTGTGCTGACCTGGTTTGACTCTGTACAGCATGGTGAGTGTGTTGTGGGAGGTCAGCGCTGTGACGTGCAGGTTGTGGACGGTGGCCTGCTGCGCCGCCAGCGCCGTCAGCTCATGAAAGTGAGTGGCAAACAGACAGAAAGAGCCGATTTTGGAGGCGATGTGTTCGCTGATGGCCCAGGCGAGTCCGAAGCCATCGTATGTCGACGTGCCTCTGCCGAGCTCGTCGATTATGATGAGCGAGTTCTCCGTGGCTGAGCTGGAGGGGAGAAACAGATGATGAGGAAAGCCTCCTCCTTGTTTAGTGTGAATGCACTTGTGTGTCTGTTCTTACCGCAGAATGGCAGCTGTCTCCAACATCTCCGACATAAAGGTGGACACTCCTTTCACCTGGCTGTCTCCCGCTCCCACCCTGGCCAGGACGCTGTCAATCACGCTAAGCTCCGCCTTCTCGCATGGCACAAAGCAGCCGATCTGAGCCATCAGAGCGATCACACCCACCTGTCGGATAAACGTTGACTTGCCACCCATATTTGGTCCTGCAGACAAGAGAGAGAGAATGTGTCATGTAATATATATGGACCTAGAGATACCCAGATGCACTGTAAATGCTTAAAGCTGCATTTTACTTTCAATTTACCTGTTAAAAGATAATCTGTTTAACTTGGGTCATATTCTTATAGTTTTTATGTCATTATTTAATCTTCTCATTCACAGATTACGAATTATTCTTGTACACATTACAGATTGTGTTCCTACCTAATCTGAAGAACTGTTAAAATCAGGTAAATTACAACTTTGACAAACTAAAAACCCAATTTTCACACAGGAAAACAATGTTTTTGGCACTTGCTGTCCCCCTGAGGTGGAAACGCCTTATTGGTGAGCCTTATAATGTTATAATTACAAACAGAAATAATTGCCAAAACTACAAAAATAAAAACCAAGTAATTCCAAAACTGGAATTATTCTTTAAGTTCACACGTTCACGCTCTTGTTAGCTTTGATATTTTTATCATAATAATTGCAATGATAAGTGTTCTGGCATCGCTTCACACCTGTGATAATATAGAAGCTCTTCTCTCCCTGGACGAAGGCGATATCGTTGGGTATGAAGGCGGTGTCTGCGTCTGTCTCCATACAGGGATGTCTGGCCTGCTGCAGCTCCATACGCCTGCAGCCGTCTGCCAAAAGGCGGGGCCGGACGAACGGCACAGGAGCAGAGACTGACGCCACGGCAAAGCTGGCTACTGCGTCCAGCTGCGCGATCACGTCGCTCAGCGTCTGGAGGGGATCCACGTAACCTGGTGGTTCAAAGGGTTCAACACATGTTCAACTGCAGCATTTGCAGGCACCAAAACGATTGATATGCGATTAAAGAATGCCATCTGACAAGTTCAAAGGGCTGTACAGTTAACTGGCTTTTGTTGAAAATGTGAATGAAATCAATTACTTAAAGGTCACGTAGGACAAATTCCGTGTTACTAAGAGATTATCATTTTACTTTACTGTCTAATCAATGCCATGCTGAGGGGATACAGTGAGCAGCATGTGATGGGATTCCTCACCTGAGGCGATGTTGATGATCTCTTTGACGATGGCGTTCTGGGCCTCCTCATACTCCTCCCTGTTCTTGGTGTACTCCTCATTCAGGGAGCTCAGCTTACTGCAGACATGTGAAAGAGAACAGACCATCAGCTGACAGGAAGCGCTGGGGGTCACCTGAGGCTGACAGTGGGCGTGTAACAGCGTGACGGACCTGTTTGTGAAGCGCACTCCGTTCTTCTGGACATCCAGCGTGGTGAATTTCTTGTTGTTCCTCAGAGTCTTCTCCTCCTTGCAGGTGACTCTCAGGTAAAATCCCAGCATAGCATTTGACTCCAGCTTCACTGTTTTACCAGGATCCAGACCTGAAACATAACCTTACTATGATGAGCTCAAATGGAAACTCAAACAACATTTAAGTATTAAAAAATGAAACATCTGTCGACTCCATCCGTCCGTACGTTTTCTGCCATTTATCCGGGTCCAGGTCAATGTAGCAGGAAGCTACATCCCAAGCTACTGAAAAACAGTAATTAATTACATCTCTCCAAAGTAAGTGAACTGCATATAAAAGTAATGAGTTAAGTTTAACTGCTTGTGTTTTCTCCGATGCCAGGAGAATGCTTCCAATGCACGGAGAACATGTAGCGAAGCCAGTTTACACAACAAACCTGTTCCTTGTCACGACCACTGCTCTCCATCACAAACACGATTACTTCAGATATTAATAATTGAAAGCATCATTAGTCTTCAATTTAGAAAAGGCAAATGTTTTCATTGTTGCTCTATATCAGAGGTGAATGAAAGAATGTAAACAGTGTAGTTTGAGGAATATAATTAACAGCACAATAAGATAATACCCGACACATCTGTGTAGTATAACGACAATGTGATTTCAGTTGGACGAGTAAAATGCATTATTATTCTGGACAATTTTTCACACAAGGCTTGGCAATCACCCAATGTTTTACTTTTTTTGTTAAAAGGCTTTTTTAACAAGTTAGTTTTGTGTTTAAAGTCTAAAAGAGTTTACCACAAAATTGTAATAATAATTGTTTGTATAGCACATGATGGCTTGCTTGGTGTAAGCCATTTTTATCACATCCTTAAAAAACAAAACAGTATATACGCGTATATACGCGTGTGTGTGTGTGTGTCGGTGGTGTGTGTTTGAGAGACGAGAGAGAGAGAGAGAGATCACCTAGTTCTCTGGCTGCACTGTTCAGCACAGCCTGCATGCTCTTTTCCAGCACATCCATCTTTTCTCTCAGCTCACTCAGCGCTGGATCAAACGACGCCTTCACCAAGAACTCGTGGTGGTCAACCTACACGTAACACATAACATGAAAACACAATGATAATACAATATGCAATACTGCTTTGGCCTTGATTATATAGACTATATAAATATATAAAATACTCTTACATAGTACATGTGTACAACAATACTAAAGAACAGACCTGGTTCATGTCCAGAGTGGTTTCAATCATCTCCTGGTACTTAACAAAGTCACTCTGCAGGTCTCTGAAAGCAGAGAGGAACACCGCCTCCAACAGAACCTGGTAGCTTCCTACAACACGTAAGAAATCAAAACAGGTTGCATGAGCGAAGACCAAACAGTAAATCGATTCATCTAGAAAATAATAATAATAAGCTCTACTGAACAACATGCATCTATGTGTTGTCATCCCTTCGTGCACAATCACAAGAATCTCAAGTATCTTTGGGCTCAGGTGCAAAGAAGGAGCAACAACCCCGACTAGGCGTACCTAATAAACTGGTACCTCAGTGTACAGCGCATATACACACACACACACACACACACTGTATCAAAGGCAGCTTTGTGTGTACCTGAGTATCTCTCCAGGGCTAGGATGAGGGCAGGGATGTGGTTCACAGCCTGGTAGACGCGGTAGCAGTCCTGCAGTGTGGCACTGTGACGGTGGAACTTCTTGGCCAGGCGGTGGAGGTCGGGAAACCGCCGCAGCAGATCCTCATGACAGGTCTGCCTGAGCTCAGAGTCGCACACGAAGCTCTCCACCAGGTCCAGCCTGTGAGTCAAGCAAAACACACAGGGTGGATCACAGAACACACTATTATTTCAAATAACAATGTAGAAATTAGGGACATCCTGATATCGATCTGAGACCTTTAGTGTTTGGTACATTTTATTTACCTAAATTTTGATACATTTGACACACTGAAATAAGAGCTGTAGCTAGGAATTTAAAGATATATCTGTGAAGTCGCGATACAATTCAAACCGATCAGGTGAATCGTGATGCTCTTTTTAAACAGCAGAGGCCGCTATATACTTTTGACTTTGGTTCTTCGACACTAAAATAGAGATAGTAAAATAGAGAAGTCGAAGTCAAAGTATATATAATTTTCTCTTGTATATGCAGTGAAAGGATGCAGTGGAGAGCCCGGCTGACATTAACAAAAGCAGTGACACATCTCAGATCACTCCCATCGTTTTATTACCTCTCCTCTATTTTGGTTTTGTCCATAAGTGGTTGTTTGATCCACTGGTTGACCAGCCGCTGACCCTGCGGTGTGCGGCACTTGTTCAGCAGACCGGCCAACGAATGAGCTCCGGTCGTGTCGTCAGGTGATCCCTGGAAGATTCAATTCGAATAGCGTGTTTCAAACCCCTTAGCATGTTATGATGAATATCTCTCTTTTTTTTATCATTCATAATTAGCAAGCAACATTTACTGCAATGTTTCTATTGTGGTCTGTGTGACCTGGTCCCCGTCACTGACCTGGAAGAGGTTAAGAGCCCTCACGGCAGCGTTGTCCAGCCTCATGTACTGACCCAGGTCCAGCGTGGTCAGACTGAACGAGTTGAAGTTGGACTCGTCTGAGAGCAGCTCAAGGAAACGAACCACTGCAGCCAAGCACGACATAGCCACCTGTGAAGGAAAAAAAGATTGAACTTCTCTACTATATATATATATTTTTTTTTTAAGTATATTTTTGGGGCAGAGAGAGGGGGAGGACACGCAGCAAAGGGGATGTTTTGACTTTATATTCTGATAATATAATACGTTAATATATATATATATATAGTAAGATTTAGTTAACAATACACATTATTTGGACCATTTCATCACATATTTTGTTTACTATATAACAAGGAATCCAACAGGATACCAAGCTGCTTTTTATAGAGACATAAAAATAATGGGAAAAAATGTACAAATGTTTCATGTTCCACAGACTTTTATAATATGTAAGTAATGCAAATATGAGGAATCAGGTGTAAAAGAGGTTTCTAACCTTTTGAAAAAGAAATGAAATGTTATTTTCTAAGATTACATTCCCTCCTTTGACAATAGCTCAATACTATCATTGCGTTGTCCTTGCTTGTATCTTGTGTGGCAGATTTTCTGGTGATTTAAGTGGAGCTTTTGGGTTTCATACATCATTTTAAACTCTTTGTTTTGTTCACCTGTTTGTCCAGCTCAGGCAGGGTGTTGCTCGCCACAGTCTCTCCTCTCTTGGCCCTCAGCAGCCTGTTGAGATCCTGGACCATGTCCTTGCTACTAAACTCTGCTCTCTTCCTGTCAGAGACCAGTATGCCGCCACGCTGCACCACCTACACAAAGACATAATAATAACAACAGTTAACACCATACCTCAGTCTGTGCTGTAAGTGGGCGTTCAGCCCTGCGTTAGAAAATGCAAGAGTACTGTAATGGTGGTGGGGCGTGTTGTTTCAGGTACCAGTGAGACATGAAATAATAATTAGTTGTAGCTAATGTTTAGCTGTTTTTAAGACCAGTTGATGTCTTAAATTTATATAACACAAATTCAGAATTGAAAGAATAACAGACAATATATACAAAACACAAGCACAGAGGGATTCAGTGCTTGTTTGTGTTGATGGGGATTTATTGAACATATAGTGGCACACAGATTGTTTGCTGTAACCCTGCCCACGACATACCTCCCGTAGTTTGTTGCCCTCAGTGTTGCCTTCGCCCTGGGCTAAGAGACACTCTTTGGGGCTGATTTGAACAAGCAGGGACTCCAGGTTGGAGAAGATCTCGTTGTCTGGGAACTCACACACTCCCATCGTCCTCTGAGCTGCGTCCACATAGCCGACGCCGACCACGCGCTGTCCGTCGGCTCCCGTGGCGAAGCGCACGGCTACGACTCCCGCACATCCCTCGGCTCCGGTTCCACCACCAAACAGAATCTCCTCAAACTGAGTCAAGTTTCCTGGAGAGGCCTGAGAGTGGAGGAAAAAGAGAGATTATAACAACTGGTTTATTTAAAACTGCAATAACTGATTTTTTGTTTTGCTTACTTAAATGCAGCGGAAACAAGTAATGAACACAATGTTGACACTTTTTTGTTGATGTCGTATTGGTTTAACAGAGTTTCTGGATGGTTCACCCAGCAGCATATATTAAAAATAATGTCTAATTATATAATTAATGGACCTGGACACAAACGAGCAACACAGAATTGATAGATGAATTAACCAATTAAAAATGTTCCTTTAAGTCTTTGATAAAAATTGACACTGGCACATAATGAGATGATGTGCTTCCCAGATACACTAACTAGCAGTAGCAACAGTGTTTGCTAATGGTACTAACTGACAACAATCCCACTATTGATTTATAAGTGTGTAACATCTCCCCACAGCCCACAAACGGTGGCAGGAAAACCTTTTTTTTTTTTTTTACTTTTCAAGAAATGCAGACAGATTTGTAAGAATCTACAGTTAATATGCTGTTAATCAATCCTTGTTACACATTTTTAACATCCTGGGACCATGTTGGACTTTCAACATGCATCGTGCATCCCTTGGATTTGTGTGTTTATGTACATAAATCTAATCATTCTGCATTACATATGCCAACCATATCACACAGCCCACAATATCTGCATAGACAGTATGGACTACAGAGACATAAAGCTTATGATTTGAACAATGACATCAACATCAAAGCAGCAACAGATCTCCCCTTCATTTAAAAAGACAACACAACAATAAACACAACACCTTGTACTCGACCCTCCAGTCGTGCTCCTTGCTGCTCTTGCTGTGGTTCTTGTACACTTCCACTCTGTACTGCCTCACCAGCAGCAAGTCTTTCGCGAAGGCCTCAAAGTTCATCTTGCTCAGGACCACACTCTCCAGCCTGCGGCTCCCTGCACACCAACAACAAACAACAACAACAATAACAAAAACTCATTTTAAAGCAGCACACAGCAGCTAGCAGGGCTGCAGCTTAAACTCCACTCAATGCATCAACAACACGCAGCTGAATTAGCTTGCTAGACAGCCTATAGAGATTACCTGAGCCCAAATATTTGATGACGCCATTCGTCTTGAAAACCTCCTTTGCCGCGAATATGGCGTCTTTTCCGTGAACGGTGTAGTAGTCGTTACGGTCGAATATCCTGAAAGTGGTGTCCGGTTTCTCCGGCATGGAGAAAATGAAGTGTAGGAAGCCATGCTCGGCGGCACTGTCCATGGACAGGTTGTGTTTCGGCTGCACCGCCATGCTGGAATCTCCCGCCACCACTGGGGCCAAACAGGAAACGACGTTCTTCTTCTTTGAGTTTATTAGCGGGTCGTAAAACGGACCTGAAAGGTGCTACAGCGCCACCTGCTGTATGGGAGTGTGTGTAGGTTGGTTGTAATGTAATAAAGGAATTAAAAAACAACAATTTGTTATTTTAAAATGCACAGAAAGGAAAGGGTTAGGTAAGTATTGAAGTAAATATGTTTGAATAAAACCAGTTTTTAGAAGATTTTCATATCCAGTGACACTATAAAACATGTAGCCTGGAGTGGCTAACATCATAAATATTCACTCAACAATATAAAAATGATAACATTAAATAATTATGGCGACAACAGACACATTACTGCTGCTTGGATTGAAAGGATGTAAATATACTTAATAAACAACAGCGAGAAAATAAACATGTATAACTGTGTAGAAGAAGAAGATTCATACATTATTTATCTCATTATTTCTCGAGATAATGAGATCGTGAAAGTGTTTTACGTATGCTGCCATGGCACTTGTGATTACTGATCAACATTATAAGCAAAAGAGGAAGCAAACTTTTATTTTCAAAACTAATTTTCATTTACTTGTGATCTTAAGATAACAAAATAAATTAAATGAACGAAATGCATTAAAAATTGGATGTTTGAGTTAAAGTTTTTACAATTTGTTCTAAGTATACATGTTTTTTTTTCAGTATGATCACTTTATAAAGTGAGATGTGTATATTGTTTACTCTAAATAAACCTGTGTTGTTGATGTTTATTTGTTTTAGAGGTGTCACACAGTCAGGTCCAAAAAAGAGAAAAGTTATAGCTTATAAGATATACTCACAATGGGAACCATAACTATTCTGTAAGAAAGTCCTAATAGACACAAAAGCATGAATTGTTTTGTTTTATTGACTGAAGGGTAAAAAGGTAATTTACAGGCCTGCATGTGAGAATATGTAACATATCTGCTTTATTTTTTCAGGAACACATGCAGCCATTACAAGGAACTGTATGACTAATGTCATATCCACAGCCCATTAAGGTAAAGTCCTGTGTTTCCAGTACAAGAGATCACACTTTCTTGTCCCATTGTCAAATAACATAATGTATGTGTGCATGTAGGTTTGTTTTATCTCAGTCAGGATGGTATGACTGCACCGTGATTTCAAAGGATGTGTTGTTCTTACTAAAAATGACTGTGTATCACATTATTCCACCAGTATCTTGGCTAATTAAATAATGGATGTCCTTTCAAAGCCATCTGATCTCAAGAAAGAAATAGTTTGATTTCAGGTCAACACTACTGGCTGTACTTCCCAGTGTGAGATCCTAATTTAACAGTATTCTGGCAGCACTCACATCTAGCAGGAATTGTATAATTCATAAGATGTAAAAATGATAAAAGAAACTTAACTGACTAAAGCAAACGTTCTGTGTTACAGTGGCCTTCAAGGGTTTCCCAAATGGGACTGGAGCGTGATTGATCACAAAAAAAACCATATTTTTCTCTGAATGCCCACTCTGAAAACTGGTATAGGCTGATGACATTGAGTACTGTGAAGTTACAGTATAATCAAGATAACTATCAATTAGAATAAATGCATTAACCTATTGAAATGTTCCTTTTATCTTCTCAATTTTCAGAGTGGGTATATGTACAAAGTACAAATCAAAACTGTTGACAGAGAGGTTTGTGTAACATTTAGATTAACCAGGACATCCTTCTTTTACTGATTCTTTAATGCTGTGAGCACCATAAATTCATTTCAGAGGTGGATATCTCCAAACGTGGCAGCCTAAAAGTGCCTCCTGGTATTTGCTAATTAGCACTAGTCACAAAGAACAGCTGAGACTGATGGGATTGTCATTAGGTTTGCAGGTACTTAGTCATAAACCACCAAGTTTTTGCTGATGGCACTTGATGAAAAGTGAAGGGAATCAACCAAAGTTATTGCAGTTCATCCTGAGGAGGACAAGAATCAAACCACCTCAAGATAGCGCTACAGAAAGAGTATTGCCAAAGTCATGAGTCTACATCATCATCTGGGTACAATGAGTGAATCAAATTATGTGCAGTAGATGTAGAGGAATTGCTCTGGATAACTGAAGACTTTAACCTTCTTGTGGCGCTAAAGGAGAAGTCAGGAAATCATTACAGTCAGTAAGCTTTATCCTCTGAGGACCATTAATGTCTGTGCAAGATTTCATGGCAATCCATTCAATGGTTGTTGAGATATTTCAGTCTAGACCCAAAGTTGCCACGTTGCCCATACATTTTTCAGTAGTGGAAAAAGTATTCAATCATTTCCTGAAAGTACTAAAACCACAGTATGAAAATATTCTAAATGGTATCAAATATGTAATTATCAGCAAAATATACTTGAAGTATCAAAAAAGTAAAAGTACTCCTATGATGCAGTGAAATGGCTTCTGTCAGAGTTTTAATAAGATGATGTTCTGCTGCATTAATGTGTATGTTGCATTTTACTACTTTATATACTGCTAGGTAGTTTAATCTACAACAATGTCTCATATTCTATCACATATCTCTAAAAAGTCAGTTTTCAGCTTTGTGACAATGTATTTTCCAGCTAATCAAAGACAGTTTTATTTTATAAATATTAAAAATAAGAAGTAATGACCCATAAAGTAACACTTTATCCTTCAATTTATAAGACAATTTTTTGAGGATACGTGGTTTTCACTGGACAGGAAGGGTTTAAAAAATGTAAATCTGAAAAGTAACTAAAGCTGTCAGATACACTGTTAACAGTAAACATGTTAAATCACAAGTAATTATTGTGATTAGGTTACAGCATCATTCTGTAATTAATCAATAAAATAGTGTATTTGAATTACTGTGTACTAGTGTATTACTGTATTACTATAAATGATTGTGAATTTGCAATAACTACAATGATTATTAGAATAACATATTGTAATTTCATGTTAAATTACTTTGTTTTTACAGTAATATTGTGACCGATTACTGTAGAAACACAATACCCTACATGTTTATTACTGTAAAATAATTTTACAGTGCAGTACAAAGTTTTCCTCTCAAATGTATCTATAGTAAAAGTGAAGTAAAGTACCTACTTCAGATTTGTACTTGAGTAAATGTAGGCATCCTCCACCACAGGACATTTGTTTTGTTTGTCTAACAATACAATTAATCCCATATTAAATACATAAATAAATATATAAACAGCTTAATTGATACTGAAAATAGTTGCATCTTTAATAAATATTCAAACTGTGCACACATCAGTCCCACACTGACCACACTGATCTGTATGCCTGCATTGTGTGTTTTCCATGCATTGTTAAGGATACACCCTTTGGCTTCTTACCAAAGACTGGATTTAAGGAGGTTCAACTCATAGGAGCCATTTAACAGGCAGAACTGCACAGCGATCACTTCCGAGCTCCACGTGCAGTCATGAGCCTTGAGTTAGGGTTAGGGATCTGGTCCAGGTTTCTAGGAAGAAGTGAGTCCAGAACTAATGGACGGAGACTGGTGATGATGCGTCAAGTCATGGGATGCAGAACAATCGGTTGCACGCCCTGCTTGCTCTGGGAGGGAGGAGGAGGGGGGAGGAGGAGGAGGGGTGCTTTGTGATGACATTTAGGGCTGCTGACGAAATGAAACGTTACGTAGGAGGCACCTTGACGAATGAGGAGCGGCGGCGGGTATAGGGTTTATAAACAGGGGGGACAGCAGCAGCCTGCCAGAAACCAACTCAACCCCAGGACCTCTCTCTCACCTGCTGCTTCTCTTCTCATCCAGAGTCCAAAGTAAAACGCGCTCCGACATGAACCTGAACGGCCACTGCAACGGGAAGGTCGGCGACACCGTGGAGGAGTTCCACTGCAACAACGGCTTCAGCGACCTCATCATAGACACCAAGAAGTCGTCCGCCGTGCACCGCAAGCACGAGACGTCCCGCAAGGAGGCCGAGGACAAGTCCCGCTTACCTGCGCTCGAGGCCGCCTACACGAGCATCCTCCGCGAGCTCGGGGAGGACACGGACCGGCAGGGGCTGCTGCGCACGCCGCTGCGCGCCGCCAAGGCCATGCAGTTCCTCACGAAGGGCTACCATGAGACCGTGGACGGTGAGTCAAACAGGTGCCTCCTCTCTGTGGGCTTCACAAGAAAAACTTTAATTGGTACTTGTTTCAGATATTTAGGTTGAACACCTTTATATGATCTAGGACTTCATGTCCAATAGAAAGAAGCAGTCAGGTATTATTTGGGGCAGGGCTTTTGACTGATTAGATTCCTAAATCTGGTAGATTACAGCAGCTATAAAAGATGTTTAGAGTAGCAACACTTAGGCAATATACAGAAATGAAAGTGGCAACAATTGTGATAATTGATTAAATCCTTGAAGTTATTTTGAATTAGATTTTAAGTAGTTATTTCTTAGTTTTGCATGATCATACTGTATATTGAATATCTTTAGGTTTTGGACTGTTGGTGTGACATTCAAAGACATCTTCTTGATGGATATTTTTCACAGTTTTTTAATATTTTCATTTAAATGTATCATTTAATTAGATGATGTTTCTTATGTGTGTGTTTGTGCCCCCAGACATCTTAAACAATGCCATATTTGATGAAGACCATGACGAGATGGTGATCGTGAAGGACATAGACGTGTTTTCATTGTGTGAACATCACCTGGTGCCCTTTTTTGGAAAGGTAAGTCTGTGTGTGTGTAGACAATGCACATGGTGTGTTTGTGGGTTCAAAGAGAGTAATAGATAGATCTTAAAAAAACTAAACTGACCTGAAACAAGCTTTGTGCAAGCTTGTGCATGATGTGGATGTCACTGTCTATGATTCTGTGTGTGTGTGTGTGTGTGTGTGTGTGTGTGTTTAAAAGCCAATATTGCCAATATTTACAATCCTTTTCCCTGGGTATGTGACTTCTGCTCTCACTGGCTGCCATCTCTCTCCAGGTCCACATCGGGTATATTCCCAACAAAAAAGTGGTGGGACTGAGCAAGCTGGCAAGGTAACACACACACACACCCTATTGCTGCCACTGTGGCTGTATGTTTCTGGTGTTAGTGCCGGGTGGCTGCGTTCTTCTGTTATCTCAGTGCATTGACCTGGAGGCTTAAGTCTAAGCCCAGTGGCCATCATCTAGTCCCCTCATCAAGCACACTCACAGACACAAATCTAAACTCTATCCGCCCTCGAGCCATGAGAAAATCCCTACGGACCTGTGGGAATCAGCTGTTATTATCACAGCCTATCTGTCTGTCTCCTTCTTTCCCTTTCCTAAAATATCACACCATCTCTGAACATACAAACCCAGAATAACAGTAGCAGAGTCACCGGGTTTGTAGCTGTTGTTGAATCTTGCACGACAGATTCAGAGAATTCAGAGAGAGGCCAGGGGTCACAGACTGATGCCAGTCTGTGTTTATCAAAAGATTAATCATTATTACGTCTGATCTGTAATCTCCTCTCCCACTTTGCTTGTGTTCTTGCTTCTGTAGGATTGTGGAGATCTTCAGTCGGAGGCTTCAAGGTACGAAACCAAAGAAATTATGCTATATAACCACAGCACTTTTCTTCTAGTTCACACAAGAATTTTTTATGCAATCTGGTTTATGTCATATTATTTTTGCTTCTTTCAGTTCAAGAGCGTCTGACCAAGCAGATTGCCATGGGAATATCAGAGGCTCTGCAGCCAAAAGGTGTAGCTGTGGTTATTGAAGCAGCGTAAGTACACACACACACACCTTCATAATCATCATTTGTATGAGTTAAAGCACTAATACCTCACAGGCACAATGTAAAAAGTTCATGTATCATTAAAGTGAGTATTGGTACATGCTAATTCCCTTATTTGAATGTTCTTCACTCCTGGCTTTAGCTGTATCAAGTTAGAAAGACAAATAATAGAACCAACTACAGTATAATATACTGAGTCTGTGTTGTGAAATTCAAATCATAACCTGAGTTGTTAAATAATTAATTTACACACAGATTATCAATGCATGCAGATGGAAATAATTATTAAATAGAAACATATTCTGCCACTATAATCAGTATCTGAGCAGTGAGGTCCACTGTAGTTCGACTGATGTGCACACAGTCTAAAAACAGAATCATGCAAGTTTATAAGAAATGTGGATGCAACTTACCCTTCCTTGTGTAATTTTTAGAATTAGCACAATCTTCACAATCACACACTCCTGCTTAGTTTCTGCAACTTAGTCTGGTACGACCAGTTGCTTTTGGTTTCTAAATATACTTTTAGCAAACTTAAGCTTACTGAGCTAGAGCCAGAGTGGTTGTTCAATAAAATGTATATAATATTAACAGTTTAACAGAGAATTACACCTACGGGTCAAAGACTGTCCTCAAAGCATGTCATCTGCTGCAGCTGCAAATCTAAACCATGTGTGTGTTTTTTTAGGCACATGTGTATGGTCATGCGTGGTGTCCAGAAGATGAACAGCCGCACAGTGACGAGCACAATGTTGGGAGTTTACCTAGAGGATCCCAAAACTCGGGAGGAGTTCCTGACTCTTTCCCAGCACGCCTAACAGATAGTTATACACCATTCACTCCCGAGCCTCTCTATACAGCATCACACAGAAAGCTCTAGAGTAACAGCTGATCCGCATCTGACTTTTAGGAAAACACACAAACCTGTAGCAGGAAACAACGCTGCTGTTTGATGCCGGATCCAAGCAAAACTCTGGGGCTCACCTCAATACACTAACGGCTGATTTCAGTCCTTCAGAAATCCGCCATTTGGAATCACTGTGAACATAATAGGAAATATATGACTCACATTCTTGGTGCCTTTGGAAGATATTTTACAGTCTTACACGGCAATATTGTTGTAATGAAGTATGAAACCTGAGTGCAATGTTGTAACATGACAATACTTAAGATTTTCTCTTTTTTTAAGGGAAATTCATTGGTGCTTTGGCAAAGTGGTACACCTTTCCTCGCTTTATTATCGTATTTAGAATCCACTGATTTAAATAATTTAACAAATTATGTGTCATTTATAAATACATTTATAAAGTCTTTGTAATATATTGCATTTTTAAGATACAAATCAAATTATTATCTATGTGGTACAAAGAGCTGAATAAATTATGTGCTGAATGGATTTTTGATTTATCAACAACAAATGTAGCATGTATTTTAAAGATTCTTTGCCTAAATAAAATGACAGAAACATTATGAAAGTTGTGAACCTTACTTTGTGTATGTCAGTAACAGACTATGTTTCAGTGTATTATGTTTGTTTCATGAATAATATTATAATGACATTCATACTACATACTAATTGTGATATATATTTGAGGGCTCCAGTCACTCCACTGCTTAGTATCAGCTCAGCTTGGAACCTCGACCATAGTGACCAAAGTGATACCAGAATAAGAAACAGGTACTACCCACAACTTCTGATAATGGAAAACCAAAAAAGAGAAAATAGAGTGGAAACACACCCGCTGGTGGCGCTGTAGGGAAAGTCAGGGGTTCAGTAGGCTGTGAGTGTCAGTACAAACTTAATCCATAAAATAGTTGTTGAGATATTTCAGTTGGGATCAAAGTGGTAAACCAACCAACAGACGGACAACGGCATCCCTAAAAAGTCAATATACAGACAAAATATACATACAAACTGCAGAGTCAGTATATATTGTATATAGTACATTATGTGTTCTATTATTATGTAGTATGAACTTGAAGTGGATCCTGGACTTTATATGGCTTCAGTGTCAAAAATCATCTGCGTGACATGAGCACTGCAGTGAGACTTTATACTGATGCCCCTAAACGCACCACAACACAGTCTAACAGGAGCAAAAGGGCAGTGATATAACAAGCAAACTAGAGAATCCAGAATTAAACCTTTCAGTGGCACTGCTCTGTAGTGACCCCCCCCCCCCTCCTCATGCTGTTTTCTTGTGAAGCAACTGTCCAACCAATGATTGTTTTTGTGATGTTTTTTTGTGAAGAAACAACTACAGCACTGCAGCCAATACAAATTTCATCTTGGGGACAATATTCTACTGTACTCTACGATATAAAGTTGTAGTTGCAGTCTCTCCATTTTACAATTTTTTTTCTCAATTTTAGATCATTTACCTAAACAGGTTACACATTACCCACTGTATATTACCTATTAGCCGGAGACTGGTGCTGTTTTCACGCTGTGGTACAACAGCATAAATCAATAATGAGACATAGTGTGTGCACATGTGGTTAAAGGCCTGAGGGCAAGCAAGGCCTTTAAATATCAAAGGAGGAGCCTGACGTCAGACAACCTGTGAACTATAACCTCCATCTGTGACAGCAATAGGAGGGAGGGGGGTCACAACTGAGTGCGTAGCATGCAGTTTCCAGATACGATTATGTAAGGGTAAACCAATTATTACAGGCATACAGGAAAAATATGGGTATGTTGTGCGTAAGAGGCTAAAATTGTATCCTTTATAGCCTCAGTGAGGTACAAAATAATCCTGTCAAATGTCCTTGTATAGAATGCTTTAATTCACTCAAAAACGCAACTCTTGATATATTACATACAGAAATCAAAATTTCTTAAAAAGCAACAATATTGAATTTAAAATATACAAAAAAAACATAACAAGTGATAACTGGTGGCGTGTTAAGAGACGACGGTGCTTCCCTGTTTATGGCCACTGTAATAGTTCCAGTGGCATTATATGATAGTAAGAGGGCAAAGCCACCTCCAGATCTCTCTTTCACACAGGTGGGAAGGAATAAAGAGTGATAGCTGTCCATGGCAAAACATTGTGGAAAAATACTGAAAATGTGACAAGATGACAAACATGCACCATCAGTCTCATCCTCACATCCGTTATTCACTCGTTCACTGATCGGCACACTGTCACACAGATGTCTGTTTGTAGTTCTTGGTGTCCAAAACTTTCTTTCCACACATTGCACAGATTCCTGAAGAGACAAAAAGGGAGGGGAGAAAGAGAAAAGCCATGAAACAAATATCAGTAGAGAGAGAAGGGTAATGTCACTGTATGTACATTTGCAGGCTTATGCTTCTTAACTTCAAATCAAACCATTTTTGACAATCCATTTTATAATAGACAATAATAATAATTAATCAATTAATACACATGATCAGCTGCAAAATGCATATGGTAACGTCCTTTCAATTTGAAACATACACAGTTAATATCGTCCTGCCTCCGCACGATATACACTGGAGACACTTTTCTGTTTTAAGCTCCCTACATTGAAGTCAACATGTGGAAAATTAAATTAAAAAAATCATCCAGCTGTTTCAGTGGCACATTCAAGCTTGTTAGGTTTGCGATTTGGGGACAGGTTGCTGGAGTCCACTGAAGTCACTGTCATGTTTACTGAACCATCTGGCATTGCACTTGGACCTACAGCTTTATCTGGCCTAAGGTTCATCAAGATATATGCTTTTTGAGATGCCTGCTTATTTGGATTTCATCATTCACATTGAAGTGTGCCGGCGCCAGCAAATAGACTACATTCAAACAAACCTATAAAAGTAAATTAACCTCAATGCTCTGCTGTATCTATGCATGCCTGTTAATCAATATTGCTCCCTGATGTTAAAGAGTTTTGATAATCCAAGTATAAAAAGCTACAGATAAAGAGTAGAAATGGTCTCTTTTTTGCAATTTAGGTGAACCAACGTGATGTTTGTCACAGGGGATGACACAGATATGTTCAGACTCTAAATTGGTATTCCCTGTGAAGAAAGAGTGTGAGAGTGGCTGCCCCCTTTTCAAGCTTGTCCCTGTTACTGTCTGTCTAGTCTCGGTCGGACAGTTCATTTACCCCGTAGACACTTTGTTTCATCCGTGCACAAATCTCAAACATGCTACTGTGGTTTGCCATAGAGCAAACTCACTACTAACAACATAAAACTCATTTTGGCCCCTTTATGGAGTCCAGTGTAAGTGAGTTAATACCTTTCTTGTATGCACAGCCCTGACAGTAGTGTGATCCGGACTGATGAACTGAGCTCTTGCAGATCCTGCAGGTAGCAAAGCCTGTCTTGCTGTAGGGGTCAAACCTGAAAGGGAGAAGGATCACAGATTGATAACTAGAACACGGCACATTTGAACACACTAAATGTTAATGTGCAACCAAACAAATTTGTGTGACTTCTTGTAGATAAAATCAGAGACAATGATAGTGATATTTTCTCACAAACAACCAGCTAACGTTTTGATTTAAAGTCGAGGTACTCACCTGGCTTTCTTAGAGGTCAGGATCTTGTTTTCATTTAGCTTTCGACCACCACCCTCTGAGTGAAAGAAGCAGAAAGAACTTCAATTAAACACCCTCATCCAAGTCACATAACATCACCAAAAGAAATTGAGAAATTACAAATAGTATAAAAAAATAAGAAAGAACTTTCAGTGTGCGGTAAGAAAGAACGTGTCGATCAAAACCAAAAAAACGGGGGTCAAGCTTGTTTTTGCAATCAAAGCAGTTATTATTGATTGAAGTTTTCAGGCAAACATCTATATCGGTCAGTGAGCATCACTTTAAAAACAAAACAAAGGAGGCAAAGGAGGTTTCATGGATGCATATCGAACACGAAACATCATCAAGCCAGCGAGATACAGCAGTAGATTGTTGACTGTTAGTGTTTGGCCTCTCTTGGACGTTTTATTTATTTTATTTTGTTTTAAGCTAAAGTCCTACATACTGTTACAATGTACAGAACAGACCAGAATGATAAAGGATCAACTTTCTATGTAAAAACTGGGAGGAACATCGCAGATTGAGACTGAATGTTTCCTTCTGCTATTCTGTCACAAACAATCAGTGTGCAACAATCTTTGAGCTTAAAACTTATCACATTTCTCAGTAATTTACTGTCTGATTTATATTATCAGGGAAAGCTTAGTGTGTCTTTGTGTCTTTGGCTCAACTGTGGTTATGATTTTAAATTCTAAAACCAATTTAACTATAAATACGATCAACTACGTTCAAAAATTAAAAGTTCACCTGTTGTATTCCGTGCTCCATCCTTCCAGGTGTCAGGTGTGATGACTTTACCAAGCTTCTTCTCGCCTGAAATAACAAAGAACATTTGTACAGTAAATAAACAACAACAACGTTAGCTCCAGTGTTCGCTAACAGCAGAAATGTCGGTTAGATTTGAAGATAGAAAGCATCTGAACATTGTGATACATACACTTTTCACAAACCATCGTTCCCCTGTTTGTTTAAACCGATGCCTTTCAACGTTTGGTCAAAACAAAATAAAAAATGTTAGCTTCGCCTTTAGCCAACTCGGTGAATGTTTGTAAACTTCCGGTCGTTTCTTCCGCTCTCGCCAATTCGCGGAGATTGATTGGTCAAAGTTATAGCAAGCTCGAATCTCATTGGCGGATGCTACTGTCCGTCACATTAAGTCCCGGTAAAACTTCAATACTCTTCTGTGATTGGTTAGAGGACGCCCTTTACGTCTGTAAAGATTCCTACAAAATAATACTTCCGGTTTGCTGCAAATTCGTATATATATTTATTTATTTTTAAAAATAGAAATTCGCTGAAGGTGGCGGGCCTTTGAGAGCTAAATTAAATAGATATATCATGTTAACTAAAACCAGGCTGACGCAGTTTCAAGAACCCAAAAAAAACTGTTTATTTAGACTATAGTCCCATTAAATTAATGTACAACACTTTCCTTGAAATTCTACAACTAATGGTAGATACTTTTGACAAGTTATATTCTTAGGAGAAATAGATACACAAAAAATGCTTAGATAAATAAATCACACAAGGTGTAACCCCCGTGCAACACTGAACTAGCAAACTGGTAAAAATGACTATGTTATGTAATAAAGAAAGAGATACAGAGTTTTTTTTCAACGGTAAAACTGGTTTTATTAATGGAAAAATGCCACATACATGATATAAAACGGATTATGCTATTGCAATTAGGCCAGCTCTCTGAAATTAGATTTTTTTTAAATCTGAAAATACAGATATTTATAATTATAATGACAAGATCAGCTTCTCAGTTATACATAACAAAGTCAGTTCATGTCAGCTTTAGGAGAAGTTAATTTAATTCCATAGCAAGCATAGATTAGTACTTGAAAATATAATTGGATCTACCCTGAAAATAACTAGACTCCCTTCAATACAATGCTGCACAATGCACATACATATCATTTGCATACCCACTGACTCTTGGGCAGCATAAACAATAAAGTGTATGTATGTTATAAATCTAGAGGGTGTACGACATTATAATTTAAGTAATATAATATTCTTGTGTTCCGTTTTATTTCAGTTCAACCTCTCATCTGTCAAACACAGGAACAGTTTCCACCCACAGGCCATCACTCTGATGAACAGTAAACTCCAGACGCACAGTGTCAGGAACAAACCCTGTACAATAACTCTGGGACATCTACTGCTCCTGTAAACTATTAATTTTTTATTTTTCTATTGTTGAAATTCTGTTTTTTTTTTAAAACATAAATACTATCATTCATTCATATGATGTATATACTGTCATATCCACCTACCTCATGTAAATAAAGAAACCTGCATGTAAATATTTATACAAGCATCCTTTGCACTCTGCACCTTTGCACTATTGTGTACTGTCTACAAATGTAATTGTTTTTTGTTTGTTTATATATGTATAACTAGTAGTTTATGTCTATTTTATTGAGCTTGTTGTCCGTTTTTGTTGTGCATTTGAAGATTAACATAAAACCCAAACGTTAGAATTCCTCGTATGTGTGCACCTACCTGGCCATTAAAAGTGATTCCTGATCTGAGTTGTACATTTGAGAACATTATACCATTTTTGGACCTTAATTTTGAAGTCCAAAGCGGAGTTCAACCGTCACTCCATGTTTTACGGAAGAACAGGTCAAAAGAAACCCCCCCCCCATGGAAGTTTAAAACCTCCCCTTGCAACACCACGCTGCTCAAACTAACACTTTAAAGTTTTTATTTGCGTTTTTGCTCTTTGAATCAATCTCTCGTTGAAGGAGAGGGACACGCACTTCGTAATGTGGGGACCATGAATCCGAACCAATGGCGTCCACACACCGCCATCATCGCCGCCCGGATTTTATCGGCGACCGTCCTACGGCCGGTTTTTCCGTGCCGGGCTTCTCCGGGTGCTACCGGCACCCACCTCTTGTGGCTCTACTCGGCGTCCGCTGCGGTCACCGTGGTCAGTGTCGGGCCGGTCTCTGGGCTTGCCGCCTCACACGCCCCAAGAAGCACACACTGGATACAAGGTGCTGACCTCCATTCACTGACACTGTTTGTTTTGGTATTCTCCAAGTTCAATAATATAAGTTCAAGTTATAGGAGCTAAACTCACTTTATAAAGCTATATAGATTATATATGATGTTATATATTTATATTTATTAGTATGTTCATATATGTATATTATATATATTTATATTTGAACAGTATATATAGGTCAATTATAAGAGTACTCACTTATAAAGCATTATAAATTTATATATGTATAAGTATATATTAGTACGTATATGTATACTATGATAATATTATATTAGAATTATATATGGTAGTATTTATATATTATTTATATTTGACAATATTAATAGGTCAAATTATAGGGACTAAACTCAACTTATAAAGCTCGTATATGATATTTATATATTTAATTAAAGTATATTATTACTATTATATTGATATTAGATGTTATTATATATAGTTATATTATATATTATTGTATTATCTTGACATAATATATATGTCAAATGCTTATAGGGGAGCTAACTCAGCTGTATAAAGCGATTAGTTATTACGGGGGGGTATTATAATTAATTAAATATTATATCGTCAGTATTGATATTAGATTTAGTATTATAGATATTATGTAATCACTTTACGTGCATGATCTATTTATAGTTTGACACAGTATGATATATGTCAGAATATAGGAGCACAACGTCACTTATTAAAGCAATTTTGATATATGATTATAGTATATTGTATGTAGTATATAGTATATATAGCTAATATATATTAGATTATATTTCTAGATAAATATGGTAGTTATTTATATATTATTATATGTTGATATTTGACATATATATGTCAAATTATAGGGAGCTAACTCACTTATAAAGCAGCATAATGATATATTATCATTTATTACATTATTAGATTGTTAATACTGATGCATCAATGTGTAAGTAACATTTTAATGTTGTAGAGGTTTATCTAGTTTTAACTACTTTTTATAAATATTTCTATATAGATAGATAGACTTTATTAATCCCAGAAGGGAAATTGGGTCACCAGGTACATTTAAATACAATAAAATACAACAATAGAATAAAATACTGAGGTAGAAAAGATTAAAAAAAAGTTGTATTTGCAAATATATTAAATACATAGACTTTTATTATATTTTACTATTTTCTATTTTTATTTTATGTGTATACAGATATATACATTTCTATTTGTATTTCTAGATATATTGTTAGATATTGTGATATAATTATTATTTCTGTTTTTTGATGTCGTGTGAGCACCTTAAGTTTCCCCCACCGGTGATCAATAAATACTTTTATTTATCTGTATACAACAATGCAAATCAAAGTGCTTTACATAGGATGTAAAATGCATTAAGAAAAGAAACACAAGGAAATACAAAAATTCACATTTAAATAGGATTTAAAAGAGTGCAATAAAATAGACGATGAAGGTAAGCTAAAGTAGAATAGAAATTACAGAACAGTAATTTAATAATTTAATAAAAAAGCAGTGGCAAACAGAAAAGTCTTGGATGAAAAGAACTGAGAGTTGAAGCAGACCTAAAGTTTTCTAGGAGTTTGTTCTAGAAAATGTGGTGCATAAAAACTGAATCTTGAGTCTTGATATGATTTAATGGGGTTGAGGAAAAAAAGCAGAAAATCCATCTCTGGCAGGATGTTAATTTATTTAAACTTCTACTACTTTCTACTTTATTATTTTTTTACATGATTAATTAACTTTAACTCTCTTTCTTTCTGCAGCTCTCCAGGTTGCTTCGTTCCTGTCTGTACTTCTTCCTGTCGTGCCTGTTCTTCCACACTGTGGTGGTTCTCTACGGAGCTCCGCTGATTGAGTGAGTAGCTGTTCACGTAGGTGCCTGTATGGATGTAAAATAGAGGGTCTTAAAGGAGGACTTGTTACTGTCGGTTTGCATAGTAACTTAGTCTTCTTCAAATATACCACCCATAACGAAAATGGAAAAAGAACAAGTGAATAAATGCAGCTTTTTATGCACTTTATGCAGCCAACTACAGTTATTTTAAACGTTTTGACACATATTCACAGATTTTCACTCCTAAAAGTCGACAAAGGTTCAACTGTACTGTGAGCCTCTAATTTCTCGTATGTGTTTCAGATACGCATTAGAGACATTCTCCCTAGCTGTGCTGCTCACCTCTCTAACCACACTGAGGTGTCTCTGCGTCCTCGGCCCCAACGTACAGGCCTGGATCCGAGTGTTCAGTCGGCACGGGTGAGACTAAAACCTGCTTTTCTTTTCCCCCTGCTCCGTGTCCTTCTCCCGTATGTGCTTATGTTGTGTCTTTAAATTGAGTATACTAACTGTTCTGGATGCCATTTGCTCTGTCTCTGTCTACAGAGCTATGTCTGTGTGGGACACCTGTCTACAGATTACAGTGGCCTGCACAGTGGTAGGAGCCTGGGTGGGAGCTTTCCCTATTCCTCTGGATTGGGACAGGCCTTGGCAGGTAAGCACACCCTGAAAATCCTCTCATAAACAGTGCTTGTATTCTTATCTTACACTTCCCTTGCGTTCTTCTGTAAGGTTTTACTCAAACGTGTTCAAAGTTGTGGTCAAATATACCACAAAACCATAATAAAATAAAGAAATTAAGAAAAACTGTATATTTGTAAGCTATGATGATGATATAGTGAACAATTTGCATTATGATTACAGGTCAAACTCATGTTTTTCCCCTGTAGAGAAGGGCAGACTTTACTCGTACAATTTAAGAACAAATCGGTACATGTGGTTCTTGCATGAGAGCCACTGTATCAGCAGCACAAGCACAAATGTTTGTAGGCGTACAGACAACTCTATCTAAAGCTCATTTATAACACTAGCTCTCAACCTGTGGGTCGGGACCCATCAGTGGAGTTGGAAGATAAACCTTGTGGAGTCTTGAGATAATTAACTAAGGAGAGGGAAGCAGAATAAAAGCATATTTATATCATACATACTTTTGTTGCTTGTGAATTACTGGTCAATAATACATCTCCCAAGACCAAAGAAATGTTTATTGATTTTTGGAGGAGGCCCCTTCCCCTGTGTGACTAGTGGCAGCAGTGCAGTAATATAAGTATTTGGGCACTGTTGGAGACGAAAAGCTTTATTTTGATTAAAATACAGAGGGGGGTATATGTTAAAAGGCAAATCAAGGGATGTGTTATTAAGTTGTGAAGTTTTAATGTGGACTTGACACTGATGAAAATGTTTTATTCTTATTTTATTGAGTTCTTTTTCTGTGATTTGCTGGTTTGGCAGTCTCAGGGCATTTAGTATGCCAGAAAAAGACTTAGTATGTCCCAATTAGGCATGGGATGATATGAAAATTAACGATTATCTTGGCCAAAATAATTGTGTTACACGTTATTGTCCCAATACATGAAAGAAAAATATAAACCTCACACCCTTGTTCTTTACTTGGGGATCTATACAATTCCCACACATCCAGTTTTGGTACTTCTAATGGAAAGATACGGGTTCCCCCTTGTTCAAAATAAATCAAGAAGTCAGTATAGAACTTTATGCTGGCAGGCTTGGACAGCCTTTTCAAGTCAAGCCAGGTCATCCCTTATATAGAGTTTCTGTGCAACTTTTAACAATAAAAGGAGTATTCTTCTTATTTTTCATCTTTGTTATCTTGTTTGCCCTCCTTTGACATACAGCCCAGCTCCTCCACAGTTTCCTCTGTCAGCTGAACAGTATTAAATACAACCTCCATTAGTAGGTAGTTATAGTTCAACACAGTAGCCATTAAATATTTTCCTTTATATAATTAATTTCATATTTTTAAATGGAAAAGGGAAAAGATTAAAATTATAATTGCAAAAGCAGTTCTCTGCAAAATGACTGGAGGAAAATGCAAATTAGAAGTAGACAGTGGTAATTGGAGCATAACTCTAAATGACGCTGGTGCTGTATTTGTTCCTATGGAGGACACGCTGGTGGGGGCAAAAAGGATTAATTTATCTAATAGTTTCCATCCCATTGCATCTATCAGTGTAACATTGGGGTGTTTTATGAACGATCGGACTCACTCGTCTTTGCTTCTTGCAGGTTTGGCCCGTTTCCTGCAGCCTGGGCGCTATGATTGGCTTCCTGACCGGGCTCGTTGCTGCTCCTGCGTGGATCCACTATCACCGCAAACAGCTCACATACAAGTGCAAGTGATGGACAGACAGTATGTTTGTGTGAATGTGACCTCGAGGGTATTTCTCGTATTCCTGCTGTATTCCTTTAAACTTCGTACTGATTATTTATTGGGAGCGTTATCTCCGTTTGCTACCTGTAGGGAAGATGATTTTGTAATAACACAAGACTTACTTTATGAGCAACGTTATTTTGTATGTGCGGAGGCTGAATATAAACATTTTTGACATGAATAAAGTGTTTCTTCTTTCACGGTGTATTGTTAATTTATGATTTAAAGGTTAGGAGTTAATGACTGAAATTTCCTCAACATCAGTGGTTTGTTTGGGAGTGATTTAATCTAAGAACGCTCAAACCTGTAGGTGGTGCTGTTGGATCACCACCTGTGTGTGAGTGTGTGCGTGTGTGTGTGAGTGAGACAGTTTAAATGAAGAAAAGAAATCAAGCCTCACTCTCATTTGCAAAGTAATACAAAGTAATCAGTATTATGGTTGGGTGGTCATTTATTGAAAGACGAAAGTTAGAAAGTTTAAAGACAAAGTCTAAACTGCCAGTGTACTTCCATTCTGGCACACACACACACACAGTGATGCCGTTCCGCACCTAAAGCTGACTACTGATGAATACTGTTCCTTTTTAAACAACCATTAATCTTGTTCCAGCTCTATTTCAACACCCCCCTCCCTCTCTTGCGCTCATTCTCATTCCACCTTTTCACGTCCTCAGGCAACCATATTGATTCACTTTCATTTTAGGGGCATTAATTTTCCTCCTTTCATGCCGCCCACATCCCTTGTTCTCCCTCGCAGCCAGTAACTACAATGAAACTTCCATATTCTGCAATCGCAGTGCCAAATTGCAAAGTGAAAAGGGGGCTGTTTGCAGACAGTCCTGTAACACAATACCACGTAAGTCATTACGTGCAAGAAAAGGATGACATTTAAGTTATATTTGCAGTGCAGGATTTACTGTTTAGTATTAGTTGGGGATTGTTGGACGGTTTCAGCACAGAGCCGAGGGGCAGAGCTGTCCGTTTGCCCTGTTTTTGAACTCTTATATAAGGTTGTTGCCAGGGAAAGGCTGAGAAAAATAGCCTGAAGGGAAAAGAGAAAAGAGAGAAAAACACATTTCTAAAAAAAACCATACAGGTAGAGAGGGCATTTCAAAGCCTTTTAAGTAGCCTACATATACTTACAACACCAATCAGCACACCTTTTTCATGCCTCAATCTCTCCGTCCATCTCTTTGATGAGATTCAATCTGACCTCACGCTGTTACCTCCATTACCCCTTCTTCGCAGTGCTTTTTTTCTATTATCCACTGATACAGCATTACCTGTGGAGAGCAAAGGACCTGGCGAGTCGGGCCCTTAGAGAGCAAAGGGTGTAATCAAATTGATATCGCCCTCCAACCCTCCTTGTAGTAAGAAAGTATATTTTTAGTAGAAATAAGATGGTTCATACATGTCCCCACAGCTGGGCATGTCACATCGGAGTGTCTTTTTTTTGTCACTTGAGGTGTTCTTATATGTGTAATCCGTGTACAAAAACGTGGTTGGAGCTGCTTTTGTTCATGCCTTCGATTGCACTTGTGGTCGTTTCATATGAGAGACAAGCAGAAGGCCATTTGCTCACAAACACACAAAAGCTGCTTCACAAATTGCTCTCCTCATTCAGTCTCAGAGAACTTTATTTATTCATTATTTGTTCTCAGGCTGTGCTATTGTCGCAGGGCATTGTGAGGAGAGGTAATTTGTCACTCCCCTCCCCTCTTCTCGTTCCAGCTTTTCCTGCAAGGCGGCTGTTGTGTTTGGTGTTTGCAGTGTCTGCAGGGTCTGCATTGTTCCTCTGAGGAGAGAGAAACAGAGTTATATATTGTGAATTAAGATGCCTCCTCTGCCCTCTGTGGCTGATTGCCCAAAATGAAACCTGCTGTAATCAATTTTTAAGGGTAGCACTGAATCGAATGACCGTGCAATGCAAAAACATTACTCATGGTGCTGAGAACACAGAGCATTAACACACAGCTCTGAAATCCCACTGCAAATTAAACGCAAGGTTCAGTTTCACAGCTCTCATTAACGTCTGTTTCCAGCTGCAACAGGCAGCTATTTTCAGCAAGCAAGTTCTGATTCAACCCCCCCGAACACTACCAGCCCAGCACCACAACAGCAGACTGACTAAGCTTAATAGTAAAGGAAGTCAGTCATCTAACAAGCTAACAAGGCAGATATTTTTCTCAGGAGTTGGTGGAGACCAAACCACAGTGAAAAGCAGAGTGAGTTAGATTCACCTGGTGGCCAAAAACACCAAATGGATGCTAACGTTGCTCCATGTCTGCTTGATGTGAAAATGATTTGCTAATACAAACAACTCTATAAGCCAGAGATATGGTGGTTGCTGTCTCTGTCACTTTATTTTTTATTTTTCTGCCCCCTAGTGGCCACAAATCGATTAATGCAGCTTTAAAAATAAGGGGAAAACAGCAAACTGTAATATAAAAAATGTGTTTATGTTACATGAATGGTCCCCAGAGAAGTTTCTATACTCAAGTAAAAAAGGTACCTGGTTGATAAATTAATCAAAGCACAATTTACTTTCCATTTTAATATTTTTAGGGTAAGATTGACGTTCATGTTATGTTAACTGCTTTCTAAAGCATACTAATTTAAAAGTCCAATAGACCACTAGCTAAAAAAGAAGTTAATGTCATTATGATGAAAAAATAACGTGAGCTAGCTATTTGCATTTTCACCTACAATATGTGCAACTTACTTCAGTGCGATTTCAGAGGTTAGAAGAAAAGTTCAGAGATCACAGAAAGCACTAAATGTAACTGTTGTCTTTTTTAGATTTTTGTCTAAAAAGTGTCCGGGTGTGGCCAGGAATTGTTGCTTGAAGCTGAAACGAGAAGTAAACCATATATAAAGTGGCTTTGCTATTTACAGAGAAAAGTAATAAAGTAATAATACAACACTGAGAGAAAGAACAAAATCCTACGTCCATCTCATCCTTTTTCTTATGCATTTATGCCTCTCTAGAGGACATATTTCTGTCTTATTACACATTCTTTCAATTGCAGCAACTAGTCTGTCACACAGTCTTGATGAGGAGGCACTCCAGTAAATGAGAATAAGCTTCTGTTGTCCGGTCAATACTGCTGTCTGGGTCCAATCCCTAAACAGACAACACCTTTCAGCCTCCTAAAATGTGAAGTTGCTGACAGAATACAAACTGCATCCAAGTGATGTTCACAAAACAGTGACTCATTAAGCACAACTGCTGGATTATGGAGCATGTCCACTGTGCATGCACTAGTGTGCCCTGATCTTCCTCACAATTTACCATCTGCTCCACCATTTTCTACTTTAAATGTTTAGTTTGGATCAACCCTCAGTCCTGCAAAGTCACACCCATTCTCCACATAACAACCTTCTTCTCATACTCTCATCTGCCCCCTTGTGGCCAGAAATTGGTTAATGCAGCTTTAAAATTGAAGGAGAAACAGTAAATATTTGCATCTTAGTGGTAAAAAGAATATACCATTTTCTATTTAAAATATTAATTTATATCATTTTAGTTCTTTAGAATAATTATGCGTGAAGACAATAAGTGTATACCTTGAAATCTTCTGGTTCTTGATTGTTCTACACTAAGAGTGCCTCATAGTACTTGACATAAACAGCTACCTTGTGCACACATCTGGTTATGCTAAGGAGAATGTCAGTCTCTGTAAAGAGGGGTTTAAATTTTCTACTGATAAGTCACACCCATCCTCCATATAACAACCATGTCACACTCTCATCCTCCCCCCCTCCTCACACCCCACCTGCTTCCTGTGTTTTGTCTTTCCTTTTGCCCCAGTTTCCTGTGTTCACGCTCCCCCCGGTACATGCTTCATTAACAGTTGGAGTGCTGTGTTATTGAGTGGTAAACATGTTATTGCAGAGCTCTTCTGTCTCTTCTGTCGGGTCTGAGAGTGACAACAAAAGGATCCTTTGTTACTGAGGGATGCTCAAGTGGGTTGTCATGACGCAGTAGGGATGGGGAGACAGAAAATTAAGGAGATGTTGAAGTATTCCTTGATGCAAAGCAGGTGCAAGGTTTATTATCAAAAGATATTAAACCAGATATTAGGTGCATTTCGTGATCCTCAAGCTAATGTGTGCACATAATGATTATTTTTCTCTAAGAAAAGCCTCAGTGGGAGGATAGTGATTGAGTGAAGTTGTAAACAGAAAGAGTGAGCAGGGGATTCCTGGTTAGAACAAATGAGCAGGCTGTGTACACCTTTTCTCACCTTTAATTCAACAAGATCACTTCTTGTCAGATAGTGGTCACACAGTGGTTCCCAATTTGGGGGTCAGAACTCTCTAAGGGGTCACAAAGTACATTGTAAGGGTCAAGAGATTTAGAAGAATGATTCTCGGGATGGCAGTGTCAGTGTGTTGGTCCACTACTTTGATGCAGGCTGAAATACCTAAACAACTATCAAATGCATTGCCTTGAAATCCCACTGATTTTGGCAGTCCTTTAATTTTCCAGCAGATTGACCTTTGTGGATGGATTGCAGTAAGATGATAGAAGTAGTAACGGTAAAAAAACGTAACTGGGATTTCTGCTCCTTCAAAGTACCTGCAACACTCCCTTTTCAGACGGAAGGAATATTCCTCTGTACCTGATAAAGACCCAGTTTGAGCTCAAAACACTGATTGAGCATGCAATAATTCCATCTTGCCATCTTGTTTTTAACCATAATGGTACTGGACTAATTAGCATCCTATGAGGGACGCACATGTTTTAACACAGTGTGTGTGAGAAGTGACTGAAAGAGGTTAGTGTATATGCTCCTAGCAGTTATATCAGAACTGGAGAGTATTTCTTCATTGAAAGAAGAGCAAAGAACAGCAATAAAGGTGTTTCTCTATGGAAAGGATGATGTCGCTCTTCTCCTGACTGGCTTTGGTAAGAGCTTGACTACGTTATATGGTTAGTTGATCTGGCTGGTCGAAGTTTGCGTGTCATAGACAAGATACTTCATCCAGTTACCTGCCAAATATTTTAACAAAACAAACTTTTTCCAATGTAATAAAATTGAGGTTTTAAGGGCGCATTCAATATTCACAGAGTAAAACTTTGCTATTTTCTTGTGAAATACTAGATGCCTTCACCTCTTCTGGCCTCTGAAAGCTATTGAAATGAAACTGTCTCAGCGAGGAACATTACTCTTTTGTGGACGTGGTTGCAATTCATAGACATATTCAAGCTGTCACTTGAGGATCACAAGTAAAGATTGCTTTAGTTTAGAAAAATAAGTAAAAGTGGGAACCACTATGTTCAACTGGACAGTTGCACAAAAATAAAGAGTACAGGTTAATTAACTGAAAAAGTTAGTCACTCTTGTCCCTGAGCCATGTTTCCATGGTTACAATCATTTACATCTACTGACTACACATTAAAGAGGACAACATGGCTCGATTAATGGTTTTTCAATGTTGTGGAATAAGCTATAAATAGGTCAAGGTCCACTACTTTGTAAATACATTTTTAGGTTATTCTTCTGCTACAGCTACTACACAAATGTGTTTTCCTTCAACAAGGCCAGCTCAGGTATGTTTTCAGTTTGGAGCTAATGGAGCTTTTGAAGAGTATTCGTTTGCACAGATTACAACGCAAATAAGTGCCATTCAATAGAGAGAAACTTGACACCTTTGTGCAACAAATAAACTGACATCTATCTGCTATTTATTATTCTCAACATTACCTAGCTGTTATGTGTATTCCTGTGTAAGTACATTGAGAGTAATAATGAAACTGGAGTCCTTGTGTGTGCACACATACTTATCCAATAAATGTGATCCTGATTCTCATTATATCTTAACCATAGTCAATATTTTGAGGGTCTACAGCACACACATTGAGCATTTTTCAGCAGAAATGGTAATTACAGTAGATGTTATACCAGGCACCACCATCAGATACCTGGGTGTAAGCGCCATCCTGCACCCTTGTTTTGTCAAACACTTCTCAGACTTTTGTCTATACTACTTTTGTCGGCAATCATTTTTTCCACCAGAAGGTCATATTAATCATTTTTTAAATCAGTGCTATCATCAATTATCCATCATAAGGTTTTCTTCAGGGTTTGAAGTATTGAGGCCGTGACAAAGGGAAGTCTAGAGTTGAGTCATAGTGACAAATTAAGGTGCCATATATTAATAAATAAAACTCTTGCATTCATTGTATCCATTCATTTTAAATGAATTTGAATGAATCTAGAAACGTTCTTTAGAAAGTAAGAAAACTGTCTGAATATGCATAGAATTAAAGCCTTCCCGTACCCTCAATCTACACTGCAGTTAGAAAATACTTTGTTGTGTTGGCTTTGTACTACTTTATTGTGTTTATGTGAAGACTGTAACAGACGAACAGTTTAGCCTTGTAATGGCCACACTATATTGTGGCTCTAGGGATCGCAATTAGGGATTCTGGAAGTGAGTCAGAGTTGAGGGTACTGAGAGAAAGTCAGGCTAATGAAGTCATACTAAATGCTAAATGCATGGCATTCATGGTTTTTGCAGTAATTTGAATGGCCAGGATAATGTATAGCCTATTTAATAGTTAGTAATAGTACACAAACTGTATCAATTTGTTTGCAGATAAAATAAATAAAACCAATGCACAACAACTTCCCTGCAAGTCATTATAAGTTAATAGATAAATAACATTTTATGAACTAATAGTTTTCATTAAGCCAGATTTTAAGGGGTTGTGCAGCTTCTTCTGCAATGCAAATATTTCAACAAGCATACGTTTTTTTTAGGGTCCAGTTACTTTGCAGATTAAATAGATTATCATGCCTTACTATAGGTAAATAAAAGATATAATGAAATGGGTCATTCTGCATCATGAGTACTTTTGGTACTATTTGGAACTTTTAAAAACTAGAATGATGACTTCACTTGTAACAGAGTATGTTTACCGTGCAATATTCTTACTTTTGATTGGGCTTTTAATATAAAAAAAAAAAACATACCATACACATCAAGAACAAAGAGAAAAAGCAGAGTGTGAGATCATCATCAGTGTTTCAGCAGCTTGATCTCGGACTGCCAACATGTCTGTCTGAAACAACCTCCCTCTCTCTCTCTCTCTCTCTGAACTCGGCGTGAAGCATCTGACATCACACCAGGGCCCACACATAAATACTGTATGAGACAGTACTTAAGCCAAGTGAGCAGCAGCTATGTTCCAGACGGGGTGTCTCCATCATGCTTGCTTTCTCTCTCTCACACACACGCTTATCGCAGCACTACCACAACGCCTGGTGAAAGCTGTAAGCATAAAAAAAAAAGAAAGAAAAAATCTTAACATCTCCGCTTCTATTCTGGCGTTTTGCAACAGCTGATGGAGATGATGCAGCTCTAGACCCTATAGATGGTTTCATACATGATGTTTGTGTCAGTTGAGTGCTATTTCAGTGAAAAAGGAAAAGACTTAAACTCAGAGCATCTTTTTACATTTGTTTCCCCTTAAAATTTATTAACTTATAATCTTTTTCACAAAGTAGACAGACATAATTATTGTTATCATTGGTGTGATGTTCTGACAGAGATTAATCCTCATCTAAGAGTCCCAAGAGGTGGCGTGGCGACGGCAGAAGGAGACTGGGAATGTTGGGCTGATGAATTAGAGCAGCGACATGTCAGAGGTGATCTTGGGTTGGCGTTGGTCACTTTTTGTTGGGCTGGGCTGCGATGTAAAGAGCCACCAGACAGTAGAGAGCGCCTCCTATAGTGAGAGCCATGGTGGTGCGGTACAGTAGCTTGTCGGGAACTCCGCGCTTCAGATGAATGGGGACACCGTCTGACGTCTGAGAAGAAAGACGGAACAGGATGGGACGGGTGAGAAGGCAGGAGAGGGTTAGAGAAACGACAGGCAGCAACATTTTTTTTGATTATTTGGGTCAGAACATAATGTTCCAGTAACTATTTATCTATCAGAAATGAACCAATTATTTTTTAGATTTCTAAAAACTGTCCCTGAAAATTTCATTGGAAACACTACAATGAAAAAAACGTTTTCACCAGAGTGCAATTATCTTTGAAGGCCAGAGAACTAGATTTCTTGCTCTAGCTTTAATAATAAAAAACAATGTCATTGCAATTAGAAAATTGCAGCAGTCAGTATTGTAAATTCAATTTGAGTGAGCGATTGCTTGGCCCAACTTCAGGGTTTCTTATTATTTCCGTCACTGCCACGTGTGTGATAAATACTGAGGTGGGAAAAGCCAGAAGCCATTAGGAACAGAGGGAAATAAATACAAGCCATCGACTAAAATTAATACATCTTCGCCAAGTTTGCCCCATCAGACAGCTACTTTATTAGCGGGTAATGAACCCTGATTGAGGACCAATTTGAATTAATAAAAGCTGATTCACTGTGAAAACTACATCAAGTGGGAAAAAAACAACAACTTCTTGTTGTGACTAAGACTGACGCCAGCCTATGTTCATCCTTACCTGGAATAACCTCTGGAGGTCAGGAACCCTGTTTGTTCCGAGGTACTCCACCGTGGGCCCGGCCTCTGACACCACCTTGGTGGGTGTGGCAAAGACCATGGCTGGGGACTCTGCTGGCACACCAGGCCTCAGCCCCTGAGCAAAAAAAAATAAAAAATCAACTGGTCACAATAATGCACAACTCTATTCAACGTCATTAATTCACATGCACGAAAATTAACTTACAACACATTTACAATACCTACGAAAAACTATGTAACTAGAGGATGCGAGTTGATCAGCCATCAGGGACCAGTGTGAAAGATTTAATGTTTTTTACAGACTTATTTTCTCCATCTTGATACAGTTCAGTGCCTCTTTGACCCAATCTTAAAAATTAGGTGGTGAAACATGCTTTTAATAAGGCGCCTATCCGGCATTGTAGTGCAAGACAAGAGCTACTGCAATTGAGAGAAATTGTTGTCATTGGAAACGCCAAGTATTTTTAAGAATTTCAAATATTTGAGTCCAATGCTGAGATAATTGGGGACAGGTCCAGAGCATGTGTAAAAGATTGGCAAATTGGCAAATATCTGTTTATGACTGGATAGAGGAGACAGTCAGTGTCTCAGGATATGGATGGATTTTGTCACTCCTATTATTGCTGTTTGTCGTACTATCTGAGGGATATCACCCCAAATGTTGGAACTAGCTTTGGGGGGTGCAAACAGGAAAGGATATTGTTAGCTAGTTGCGGATTTTATGGAACGTTATTTAAAGCAATATACAACGATGAAACAAGGATTAAAGTTACTTATAGTCTTCCATAAGCTTTTTTTTAAAAAGTAATATTATAAATAAAAAACTCTTAAAAGAATTAAATCTTTTCATATTCATTTATATTTGGTAGAACAAACGTCCAGGTATTATCTCTGTAGGTACTGTACTGAGCTTAACACCGCTGCATGGAATACAAGTGATTACAAGAGTACTTGATCTCCTCTCGCAAGTTATGGCTGCACTTGTGAGACTATTAAAGTGCCTGTTTAGATTATTAAAGAGCACCTCAAGTAGCAGTCCAAACTCTACAACCTACATTATGTATGAAGTTGTTCAGTGTTATATCAGTAAGCAATTTCTTACACTCCTTGTCTAATGCAGCCAGACCTGTTTACACAGTTTACACCTATAGACGTAAGGACCACACTTTGTCCCTGGAAAAGAGGAAGAAACTGAGGGACATTCTGCTCTTTTTTGTAAGCTTTTGTAGATCCGTACCGCAGCCATTTAGCCATATGAACCCTAATGTTGTTCTACTTTTAGAGAGATAATACTATAAAGTAAATAAACCAGAGGGACACTGTGGTGTTAATGAAGAACAAGTGTCCCTCCTTAATATCCCTTTCACTTTGGAAGAAGCTTCTCAGCCACCTTGGGTTTTGAAAAATTACTGGGAGACCCATTACCTTGTTGGAGTATGTGGAGGCAGATAGTGTGGGAGCGGGGAAATTAAACCTGACATGAAACTGCGGAGGCACTGACAGCAGATTATTTTTACTTGCCATTTAAGAGAAGGCCTGCCTAAAAGTGTTCACAGCAGGAACTCATCTGTGCGCGTTATACCAGAAATACAGAGACGATTCACCTTTATTTTTTTTTATAACACGTTCAGGTTAGGTAAACTGGAAACTCGCCTGAAGGTGTGAAACCAAGTGTGATTGCAGTCGCCTGTCTGTCTCTATTTTTTTACCCTCTTGACAGACTAACATCCTTTCTATCGACCTGCCTCCATCGATCTGCGTTGAGGTCACATGACAAGCTTTAACGGAGATAATTGCCAAGTGAGTGGGAAAAGATGCAGTTGCCACGTCCCAACTGCCACTCTAAAAGGAGGCAATGTCAACAGTTACTGGTACATCGCCTTATATCAGGGATCAGAAATTAGGCTGAGGCTCTAACAATATTTAGTGGTGGATAAAAGGTTTAATCCACTTAAATGTAGCAATACTACAGTGTAAAATACTGTTTTAAGTAAATTAAGTTAAAAAAAATGCAAGTATTGTCAACAAAATGTATAAAAAATAAGCATACTCATTATGCAGAATTACCCATTATCATTATATTATTCTTTTAGCTTATTACTTTTGAGTAATTAGAGTCCAAAAAAGCTCTGGGAGGCAAGTAAACAAAGCATTGTAAACTACACACACACTAATAAACAATAACACAACCCGTAGAGGCTGAATCCAAATGGAAAATATACTGCAACGTCTTTCCCCAACACCTGTAAGCTTTAAAAATATGACATGACTGTTTGATTATCAGCTGATAGAGATTAAATGTCAAACTTGACACCTCACATGCTGCCTGCACGCCACAATAAACGCACGTAATATACATCACGCCAGCACAGCCAACTACGGTTGTCGTGTGACTGAACTGTCTGTGATGTTGTATGTATGGAGTTTGTTCTCAGGTCTCTCTTCATCTCAATGAAATGTCCTTAATAAATCAAGTATATCTAACTAACTAACTAACTAACTCATTTATATACGGCAGGGTAGTTTAATGTCAGCAATGTATCACACTCAAAACTGTCTTTTATGTAAAACTAATACATAAAAAAGTTTTATTTAGTGGCGTGAAAGTAGAAAGGAAAATACTTAAATAAAGTAAAATTACAGTAGCTCAGATTTGGGCTAAAGTAAAGTACTTTAGTTACATCCCACCAAAGACGATCTTTATGTAACAGGGACATTTTTTCTTCCCACAAAGAAAAACTTAAATGTTGGATAGGTGACTTCCAAACTGAGACACAGAAGAACTTGAAGGCAACTACAATAGAGTAACAAGGAGGCAGCAGTGTAAAGGACAAAGGAGCAATAATAAAAAGGTCACATCTGGCAGATGCTCTGAGAGGCTATTGAATTTCAAAATTGGCTGTAAAGTCACAGGAAGGCCAGGACAAATGTTAAATAAAGGTTCTGTGATAAGGCAGTAATGAAAAAAGAAATTACATTTTCAAAGAAAGAAAAGGCCACAGCTTTTTTTTTTATGGTTTGTCTGAAAGTCTTTCAGCGTTAGATTCTTTTATGACTAATTACAGATGACTTTCCTGGCTGGCAAGGTAATAAATTACTTGTCTGGATTTTTTTTTTGTAATCAATTACAGTTACCTTTTAAAATACACCAGTAACACTGAGTAGAGGACACATTTCTAAAGCTAGAAATCTTTCCAATCTTCCTTTTCTAAATCTGCTGCCTTATATAATACACTTTATTTATTATTGACATTTCATTTCTCTTTTTTTTAACTACACATCTGGTACCGAGGTCCAAAAGTAACGTAAAGTAATCAAGACACGTTACTTTAATATTATGATACTTGGATTAGGTTACTGACTACATGTTTTCGCAGGTAATCAGTCAGACATACCTGCAGCTGAAATAAAGTGAAGGCGAAGATGATGCGTTCAAGTACCGCGTAATAAAATAGGAAACTACCGTTAATAACCGGTATTTTTTTTAACACCCCGGTTACACAACTGTTATATTTAACTACACAGACGAGCTTTGAATAGCTCCCAGCTACAGCAGAGACAATCATGGCTCAACGCAATGATATGAAGGTCATCCTCCGCGGTTGCCGAGTCGCTCTCCCACCGACACGCACCGTCTCCCGGACTCACCTGAGGGCTGTAGGCGGCCGCGGGTGGAGACCCCGTGAGTTTCTGGGTTACCCCGCTGAACTTGTAGTACATTTTCCTGCTGAAGGACGGGGAACAGTGTCTCCCACAACAGAGATCACCCGGTAAAAGGGCTTCCTGCTGCGACCGTCGCGGGGAAGTGAGGTAGCTGTTAGCTGGCTCAATGCTGCCTGTTTAAAATTAAGATTGGGCGCCAGAGGAGGGGTGTAACTTTAAAATCATACACATTTTACTCTATACAACCTACATTATGATGGTTAATGTTGCAAGGAGCATTGTCTTTTTGTGCCTTGACTTTGATTGATGTTAAACATAGCATCTTGTTAGGTGTAAATTAAAGTGATTAAAGGGTTTTTTCCTGAAAAGCATGCAGAGGAGGTGGCAGTAATTTCAGCCCTGTCTGTAAATATTCCCCTCAGAATATATACAGCTTCGAAAAAACCCCACCAACAGACGATTAGAGCAGCCATGGTAAAAATAAATAAAGTGGAAGTAACACCCTTAGTAAATTCAAAAGTTCTTACTTGCTAAAAAGGTCAAAGGTAAAAAAGTAAAAGGTCTTTGGTTTCATTTTTTACAGTAACACGAATGCATCAGTCTTCTTGCAGAAAACCCCCTACCTGCATAAATTAAACATTTTAAAAAACAAGCTATCTTGAGCTTTAAAAAAAGGTTTTACAAGTGTAAGTCCAGACTGTCCTCAGAGACTAAATGAACAAAGCACACAAAAGTGTCTAAAAGTTGCAAAAAATCTGCTTGAAAAAAACTGATAACTGATTAATTGAGCCTTTTGCCTGATAAAAGACCCAATTTTATTGTAGATTAAACTACTTTATCAGTAAACCTAAAAGCTGACAGACACATTTTTCAATCACAATATCAATCATACTAAAATATCTCAACATTTATTGGATGGATTGCCATGAAATTTGGTGGAAATACTTATTGCCTTATACCCATGAGGATAAATCTGCACCATGAGGTTGACGTTTTGGTTTTTAGTGAAATGTCTCAAAACCACTGAATAGATTTCCATTACATTTGATAACCGTGGTCCCCAAAGAATGAATGACCTTGTTGATCCCCTGACTTTCTTCAATTTCCTGCAGAAGTAATTGTAAACATTATGACCTACCTGCTCAGCACCATCAGCAGATCCCTGGCTCCTCTTTCTGCCTTTCAAAGTCTCCCTGGGCAAAATACTGAATGCTGAATTGCACCTGATGCTGTATGAGTGTGTGTGAATGGGATTAGTTAATTACTGATGAGCATGTTGGCACCTGGTAATGCAGCCTCTGCTATCAGTGTGTGAATGTTAAAGGTAGTGTAAAGTGCTTTGAGTGGTCGGGAGATTGAAAAGGTGCTTTATAAATGCAGTCCATTAACCATTTACATGGCATAGCATGGCTTTAGTGGTTTCTAACTTAAAACAACAGTAAGACATATAGAAACATTATCTTTGCACATTGCAAATATCATTATATGTCAAACTTGCAGATTCCCTGCACAGCTCTTCCCTCATTTATTTAAATATTTGGCCATATTGTCTCTATTTTTATCTTTATTTATATTTTAGTTTAATTGTTATACACCAACGTACCAAAGCAAATTCCTTGTAGGTAAAAAAACCTGATTCTGATTCTGAGAAAAGAGGCGACAAACTGCAGGAAAATGATTGATTGGGGGGAAACATGACAATGCAGACGCTTCCATACGAGGGTACGAGGAGTTACTGAGTAGTGTGACTCAGCTGAACACCAGATTTTGGAGTGATGTGTTAGATGGTGCACAGTGAAGAACGAGTTTCAGACTTGGAGAATCTAACATGATTAAAAAGAACAGTGCCGCATGCAGTTTGTGATACAGAGTTGATTTCCCCTTATAATGGTACCTTGTGTTTAAACTAGACTGTGGCACAATGTTCACCCCAGTGTGAATCTGATGAGTGCACGAATGCCCTTGCCAACGGGCTCAGGTGTTCCTCACACATTACGTTCACCTGCCTGCAGGAGGTCTAGAGGTGTAAATAGTATGTCGTCACATCAAGTCTACATCGAGCTCCATCTGCCAAAAAATCCTCTCCCATTTGTCACTTCTCTAGGTCACACTGTGTACCGTTAATTAGTTTAGTTAAGGTTATTTTAGGTTAGGAGTAAGTGGTGTGTGAAAGCAGAAGTAGTCTGATACTGACACTTAAAATTTGATCATTTTTATGGCACAGTTTGATTTATGATAAGCAATTACACTTTCATTTTGCTCAGAGTCATTTTATTATAAAAGCTCATACATTGATCACATTAATTACAAGTTCTTTTCTACTTATAAAGAAATGTTTTAAATGTATGGTTTCAGTCAGGCCTGCCACTGGGCTATAAGCTATGCCACATGAGTTGAACATTACGGGTTGTGGGGAAGGGCATAAAATATAGATTATCTTTTATTTTTGTAACTGCTATACCACTTAAAAAGCACATTGATAACACAGAAACAAGTCTATTGAGATATGGGCTGTCTACAATACAAACTAAACTCATACAAGGCTGCGAAGATTACGTGGAAATACCAAATGTAGATTTTCAGATTGAAGGACAGACAGATAATGAACAGACTCATGAATTGTTTAATTTCCTTTGCAACAGAAGAGCAATGGCTTGGTGTGTGTATGTATGTATGTGT
>NW_023339651.1:6599645-6600045 GCF_004916995.1 Morone saxatilis | reverse complement strand
GTGTGTGTGTGTGTAAAAAGAGGATGGTTGATGGCAACAGGAGGAAGAGGAGAAGAGATGCGGAGAAAGACTGTTGTGTGGGAGAGGTGTTGACTTGTTTGTTTGGATCATGTGTCTCTTCAACAAATCATATCACCTTGCCAAACCAAGGACAAGGCAAACATGTCTGAATCATGAATGTCAGAATCATCATCTGTGACATCCTGGACTGTTCACTTGTTTTTATTTTAGGAATTTCAGCTATTTCAGTCATTTTCCGAATAACCGCGACAACCAAAATGTTGCGTGCCAGCCTTGCGTGGATGTGGCCTATTTGTGTGCACACAAATCAACCACCATTATGATTGACACGTTGGAGGATGAGGTTGCCTTGGAGACACAGAAATACAAAATGCCTTAC
>NW_023339651.1:6599234-6599631 GCF_004916995.1 Morone saxatilis | reverse complement strand
CATTCACTCACAAACGGAGATGCATTACTCGTCTATTCATTCTTTGTGCTCAGGCTTGCTCCACATTCTGTCATCGCTGTCATTTTTGGTCCCACGATCTTCTATCCTCCATTTATGTCCATCTGCCCTGTCATATCTATCACCCCTCTATTTGTCTGCCGCCTTGTAGTCCTTGCTGACGTGTCTCCATATTTCATTATCCCTGGCTTAAGCCCCTCTGTGTAGGCTACCCCCTTTTCTCCATTCCCACTTTGCACTTCGCTCTTTTTCTTTATTTCACAGGTTTAACAGAATGCATCTAGGTCACACATCCATCTTGTGTAACTTGTACCATCTGGGTGAAAAAGCTTAGACAAAGTGAAAGGCTGACGGCCAGACAAACACACGCACGCACACA
>NW_023339651.1:6594937-6599202 GCF_004916995.1 Morone saxatilis | reverse complement strand
CACACACACACACATGCACACAGGCCCTCGATGCAGCATACAAAAAAGCAGCCGTCTCTGCCAATGTTGTAACCATGGGAATATAGTGTAAACAACAGCCACTGTCAAAATTGGATTGACTGCGCTTGTGTGTGTGTTTAATAAATAATTATTTCTGTATTTCTATTCTCCTGCCCGTGTAACATGCTGGTTTTAAGATGATATTTGAAGATCATCAACACAACAGGCAGGAACTAGACAGGCCAAATAAAATCAGGTGCAGCTCAGGCAGGAAACAGGGCAGGGCACAAAGTGGATCGTTATTTCACAATGGGATCAGCAGGTCCACTGGTTTGTTGAGTTTTCTCTCTGATGTAGGCAGAGCCATGGTTTTTTTTTTTTGGTATAAACTCATGTTCATTGCAGTATATCTGATGACATGCTGCGTGCGTATCTGGCAGAGCGCAGTTTGAGTTCATGGTAGCACTGTACAAAACTGTGGTAGATGAATGTGATGGGCAGTGCCAACAGAACAATGCCGCTCACCACACACATTCCCCCGAGCACCCGTCCTCCAGTTGTCACAGGGTACACATCCCCGTATCCCACCGTCGTCATGGAAATGATGACCCACCAGGCTGCGGCCGGTATGCTGGCGTAATCTGGGTTCTGCGTCCCCAAGTCCAAGCCGTGCTCCAGCAGCTGGGCCAGAGCGCTGTATATCGCCATGGCGACGCAGACAAACACCATCAGCATGACCATCTCCCGGTAGCAGCGTGTGAGTGTCAGCCCCAGTGTCTGCAGGCCCAGGAAGTGTCTGGCCAGCTTCATGAGCCAGAACACTCGCATCATCCTCAGCACCCGCAGTATCACCCCAGCAACCCCGAGCCCGGCACCCGGCATCCCTGCCCGGGCCATTGCCATGGTGACATAGTAGGGGGTGATGGCAATCACATCGATGATGTTCAGCGGCCGGCGGAGGAAGTCCCACTTGTTTCTGGCCACCAGAAAGCGCACTATGCACTCTGCTGTAAACCAGCCAATGCACACTGCCTCCACTATCCTACAGAGATAGAGAGCAGAGGAGAGAAAAAACAGTGTACTGTAAACAGGAAATGGCAGAGGAGCAGCAGAGAGATATATGTATAATGTGAGATAGCCTACTGTTTGACAATCAGTAAAAGTGAGGACAGGGGAAGCAAAGCAGGGGTGAGATAAATTATGGCAAATAAGGAAGACATCTCACGCAATTCAGGGTTGACTCAAGTAAACAAAGACGTACAGGGGATGGTAGATTAGAAAATTGATGGGAAACTGCACAGAGGGAGGGATTAAAAACCTTCAAAGAGAGAGTGTGACACAACCAAGCACACCATTACCCCATTGATTAGCACAGCAAAGGCAATCAAACTGCATTAGAGTGATGTGGTGTTAGTATTTGACATAGACGCAACGAGGCCAAGCAAACACCACAGAGCCAAGGGGTAACTACATCAGCACAATTACACCAAACCAAATTATAGAGCAACTGAGAGAATTGTATCATCTACTGGCATGAAACTAAATTGGAATCCTTTTGACCCCGAGTATAAACTACACTTTTATTTGATTACCTAACCACTGCAACTGATCCAAAACTATGTCCAGCCGGAGTGAACATAACGTATCCTTATATAGAGAAAGGCCGCCTCAGGCTTCTTACAGAGGACAGACTGTGGCCAAAATAATGTGGAAAGAGAGGTGCACTTTTTTTTTTAATCTTGAGTCCAGAAAGCCAAAATAACTATTCCAAAAACTGACTTAGATATAAGGTGATTCCTGTAAGTGGCTTAATTCATTTGTTTGCTTATACTAATATATGATCCCTCAGTACACGTTCTTCTTTCAAAACATTATAACCCCCTGGAATATTATGAATCTGGCATCTATCTGATATGTTTGTCCTCCTTGTGTACTGTGTAATGTAAACTAACCAAGCAAATAAAGATATTCAAATTAATTCTGAAGAGGAAGAGGGGGTGGAGGGAGAGACTGGGGAGGAAAACAGAGGAAAGAAGGGTTTTCTGTGTTGTGTAATAATTAACACACTACACTTTTTTGTAGATAATATGGATTGATTATTGATTGGCTTTCTTGGGAGGCTGCCTGACATGTGACGGCAATGTTTAATGTGCTGCCTGAAACTTGTCATTGGGCTGTATTGACTTAAGGGGCGTCAAATCACTAAACACAAGTCCCTAAAATACCTAACTGTTTTATTTTTATTACTTCAAAGAAACTGATGGTTTTGACTCTTTTATAGTTTTAAATAACGGTAATGGGACTGAAAACGTTAGAATATTACAAATGCATTCATACATCGACCTTTGGGGTAATAAATGGATAATGCGCAATGAGTCTGACCGCTGCCTTGAACGCACACAGGCGCTGGCATGAGACTCAGCGTCTGTGAGTGTGTTTATTTATTCAGTGTTTATTGTGACAGAAACGTCTCCTTGATTTAGCCTGTTGGGCTCACGAAGTCACTAAGTTACTGGCTTTTACGCACAGTCTCATCCAGGATATCCGCACACATTGCGCCTAAACATTTAGCAGCATCCTTTAAAAAAAAGGGGGGTCTCTTCTATTCTTCTAAACTTCCCACCTACCTGTGCTCCTCCACAGTCGTTCTCTTGGCTGTATCCCAGTCCGGCAGGGTGCTTGCACACAGCATGATCATAGAAACCATCACAAATATCACGGACACTGAGGCCAAAAGCTGCGCCGCGAGAGAAGAGTTGGGCTCCTCGAATGCTTTGCGCATCTTCTCGAGCCATTTAGCGCGACCTGTGAGCGCAGTCTGTTGCCCCGGCTCCCCCGGGCTCTGGGGCTCATCCCCCGACACTCCGATGTCCGCCTCGGAAAAAGTGTCCATTCCTATCTCGGTCATCTTGTCGTCCAGGCGTTTCTGGCAGCAGGAGTCCAAGTGCGCGCTCTCCAGTCCCCAGTAGAGCATCTCTGTGTAGAAGGACAGCTCACACACTCCGGGGACGAAGCGGAGTTTACCGGAGCGCACGTACAGCATGATAAACACGAAAGCCTGTGCGTGGCGGTCAAAGAAAAACTCATTCCGGTCCCGGTCGTAGTCGTCGCACAGTTCAAGAACCTCTTTCTCGGTTGCGCAGGCATGCAGGCGGCTGACGCGCCGGAGAGGGAAATCCCTGATCACCTCACGGGTGAAGGCGTACCGGGTTCCCCCTACATTGAGCACGCAGATGCTCTTCCCGAACTTCATCTTGTCAACCTGTAACCCTGACTAAAACTCCTCTTCACTGTCCATTCCGGCTTCCATAACAGGAGTTTGGACACTCAGGGGGGCCCACAGTCTCCCCTGTCCCCCGGGGCGTGGTTCGCTCAGAGTGGAGGTGGCTCTGCGCTGAGCTCCGTGGCTGATGGAAACTATTGCCTCTGTCCCTCACGCCTCCTTGTCTCCCTCTGTAGCCTGTGGAAGAGACTCTCCACCCCAGTACAGGGGGAGCCAATCCCATCAATGATGTCACATGCGCGCGCACGGACACACGCACGGGCAAGAGAATAAACTCACATAAACTGGAGCGTAATTTATGTCCAAAGTAGATGTTGTCTCCATAGATATGAAACAGAACAAGTATTTTTCTGTGGATGGATCTTACAGGTTTTCCCCGCTTCCCACTACATACGGAAACACACAGAACATGAGAAATACATGTACACAAATAAATATTTAGGGATTTGTGCACAATACTTGTTCTATTGTAGCCAACGATAGTTTACATCTTGGACTTTAACAAAGATACTAAGTTTTTAAAAGTTTTTTTGACAGATATTGCGAAAAAGATATGTGTGGAAATTATAATTTTTGTATAAAAAATGTAATTTTCGCTGAAAAAACCTACTAAAATCAGCACGATGTGACATTTATTGGAGTCATATTATGTTTTCTTACATATTTAAATTACATTATTAACATTAAGCACCTACAGTACTTTGGTTTTAATGCTGTTTTATCCCACATTTTACCAAAAAAAAAAACTGCAGCTTCTGCGATTAAATATGCATTTTATTATGCTAATTTACCTCAGTGTCTCCTTTAATATCAAGCAACCTGCTTACACATGTGTTTGTATGTTTGTATTGTCGCCAAAATAAACAAACCTGCATCACAAACACGGTTGCACAAGACTACAAAGAATAAAATACGCACACTAAATGTTGTTTTATTTCCTTTAACCAGTGTGTGTGTATGCATGTGTGTATGCATGTGTGTG
>NW_023339651.1:6594525-6594907 GCF_004916995.1 Morone saxatilis | reverse complement strand
GTGTGTGTGTGTCTGTGCTTGTGTTTGCGCGTGCGCGGGCCCCCCTCTCGACGTCACCAGTCAGTGGTTTTTCGGGTTGATCCGACTTCTTTTGGCTGCCGTGAGTTCACTGTATTGTAAAGGGAACAGTGAAATCTAGGAGGAGGGGGGGTCGATTCGCCACAATATCTCCCGATCGGGCGCACATCCGGAGTCTCGACGATCCTAATTTATCAGCACCTTACACCTTTTAAAGAAACTGAGTTTTATTGTTTTTATTAATTTATTCTATTCCTCTTTAGTTTATGGTTTACGTTAACACTCCGGGAGGGCAGAAATGGCGGCCAACATGTACCGGGTCGGAGGTATGTATGTCAATGTGGATCTTTTTTTTTTTTTTTTT
>NW_023339651.1:6573560-6594500 GCF_004916995.1 Morone saxatilis | reverse complement strand
TCCCCCGGGCTCTGGGCTCATCCCCCGAGCACTCGATGTCCGCGCGTCGGAAAAAGTGTCCATTCCGTATCGTCGTACTTGTGTCCAGGCGTTTCTGGCAGCAGAGTCCAAGTGCGCGCTTCTCCGAGTCGCCCCCAGTAGAGCACTCTGTGGTAAGTGAAGGACAGCTCACACACTCCGGAGCGAAAGCGGGTTTACCGGAGCGCATCGGGGATTACAGCAGATAACACGGAAAACCTGGGCGTGGCGGTCAAAGAAAAACTCATTCCGGGTACCGGTGCGTATTTGCGTTCGCACAGTTCAAGAATTCTCTTTCTCGGTTGCGCAGGCATGCAGTGCCGGCTGAGCGGCGCGCGGAGAGGGATAATCCCTGAATCACCTCACGGGGTGAAGGGCGGGTACCGTGTGTTCCCCCTACAGTTGATGCACGCAGGGTCTCTCGGCCGGAACTTCAGTCTTGTCACCTGTAAAGCCCTGAGGCTAAAGCTCCTTCATGTCCATTCCGGGCTTCCGATAACAGAGGAGTTGGACACTCAGGGGCCACAGTCTCCCCGTGTGCCCCCGGGCTGTTTTTCGCTGCAGAGTGGAGGTGGCGTCTGCGCTGAGCTCGCCGGTGGTGATGGGAAACTATTAGCCTCTGTCCCTCATCGTCCTCCTTTCTCCTCTGTAGGCCTGTGTGTAAGACTCTCCAGGGCCCTAGTATCAGGGGAGCCAATTTCCCAGTCCAAGTGATGTCACGGCATGGCGCGCACGGACACAGCGCAGCTGGGCGAAGAGAATAAAGCTTGCACATAATGACTGGGAGCGTAATTATGTCCAAAGGTAGATGGTTTTGTCTCCATAGATATGAAACAGAACAAGTAATTTTTCTGGGTGGGGATGGATCTTACAGGTTTTCCCCGCTTCCCACGTACATACGAAACACACAGAAACATGAGAAAAACATGGTACACAAATAAAAATTTTTTAGGGATTCGTGCACGAAGTACTGTATCATTTGTAGCCAACGATAGTTGACATCTTGGACTGTTAACAAATGGATACTAAGTTTTAAAAGTTTTTTGCATCAGATATTGCGCAAAAAGATATGTTGTGGATAATATAATTTGGTTTTGTATAAAAAATGAATTTTCGCTGAAAAAAGCGCTACTAAAAATCAGCACGACTGTGACATTATTGGAGTCATATTATGTTTTCTTACGATATTAAGATTACATGTATTTATTAACGATTAAGCAACCTACAGTGACTTTGTTTTAATGCGGGTTTTATCCCACTGTTTACCAAAAAAAAAAAAACTGCAGCTTCTGCGATTTAGAATATGCATTTTATTATGCTAATTGGTAGCCTCAGGTGGTTTCCTTGTTAATATCAAAGCAACCTGGCTTGACCAGCAGTGTGTTTGTATGTTGTATTGTCGCCAGAATGAACGACAAACCTGCATCACAAAACGACCGGTTGCCACAAGACTACAAGGAATAAAATACGCGACACTAAATGTTTTTGTATTTCCTTTTAACCAGTGTGTGTTGTTGGATGCATGTGTGTAGCATGCGTGGTGGTGTGTTGTGTCTGTGTGTGTGTTTTGTGTGGTGTTGTGTGTGTGTGTGGTCGTGTGCTTGTGTTTCGGCGTGCTTGCGGCCCCCTCTCGACGGTCACAGTCAGTGGTTTTCGGTTGATCCGACTTCTTTTGGCTGCCGTTGAGTTCACTGTGATTGTAAAGGAACAGTGAGAATCTAGGGAGGAGGGGGGGTCGATTCGCCAGCCCCACCCATGTTTAGTTCTCCCGATGCGGGCGCACATCCGGCAGTCTCGACGATGCCTAATTGATCAGGCACCCTTAGGGGCACCTTGTTAGAAAGAAACTGAGTAGAGTTATTGTTGTTAATTGAGAATTTATTCTATCTCTTAGTTTATGGTTTACGCGTTAACACTCCGGTGTGTAGGCAGAGAATGCGGGCCCAACATGTTTACCGGGGTCGGAGGGTAATGGTTGATGGTCAGTGGATTCTGTTTTTTTTGCGTTTTTTTTTTTCTCCAAACAGAACACGCTTTTTCTTTTTGTTTAGAAGTTTTTTTTTAAATATATATATATACATATATACAGTATCTGCAGCCCTCTGGGGATCATCTAGCGTTATTGTACTTGTTGTTTTTGCCTCTAATAGTGAGCTACTGTTGTGTTACACCAACTGAGATGCGTTAAGTTGCAGCAGGAAGGTGAGAATTTCTAAATATTTGGGATTCAAAATGGGTCAGGCCTCGCGTCTGTCGTGGCCACAGCAGCTAGCCGCCAGCTAGCCTGCAATGTAAACATTTTTCCAATTGTCGGCACCTTTTGTTGGGCTTTTCGGATAATTAGACCGGGGATACGGGGCACTGATACACATAGGGGAGCTCTGGACTACTACATGTGTTTATAAAGGTTGTTAAAATGTTACCACGGGCAGTCTGAGGCTGCCTTTTGTATTTGCCTCTTCTGGCATGCAGCCATTAGTACGAGTCCTTATTTAGCTAACGTTAGCACCAGTAATGGCTCCACTGATTACCATTATTGTAGCCGTGGCGCTCGTTTTACAGTATCTGAGCAATGCATCCAGCAGTCTTGGTGACCTTATACGCCGGGTATTCGCCCCACTGTTCACCTACATTCACCCCGGGCGAAGTTAATTAGCGAAATTTGGCTTTCCTCGCCAGCTAGCTTGTTAGCAGTCTGCTGGAATTCAACATCACATTATAGTCTCGATTCATGGCGTCGTTGCGTCAGGTTGGATTAAAACCTTACACCTCCTGCTCCAAACGTACACAAGGGGGCTTCAAAATCTGCACCGACGCTGCGAGTGAAGCTTAATTAGTACAAGATTCTTGTCACATAAACGTAGACGTTGTGCAGATTATGCCCAGGTGGTGTTATTGACAGTGTATCAATGGCCCTGATCAGGTTATTTGCACTGTGTGTGGGTTTGTTGTTCATATAGCTGCAGTCCTTTTGCTGCCTTCAAGTGCTTTTTGTAAACTCCCAACTCCTAGAACTTGAAACTTGTTGGTGCATTGGAGTTTGTTTTTTGTTTTTTTTAAAGATATTAATAACAAATCTGTCATGATACTAGTCTTTCTTCATACGTATATTGATTCCTACTTTGTACAACACTGGTATTTTAAAAATAATAATATATATATATATATGTCTGGGCTGCAATTTAATCTATTTATCTATGTGATACACATATTTTTAATCTAGAGGCAGACAGTTATCCCATTTATGTGCGCTGACTGAATGTCACATCTAACATATTTACCTCTACGCTGAATTGTTTGCGTCTAGCACTCTTTGCATTTACAATATTTCAGGCAGCGCTCAAAGGCAGCTTTTTTTAATGGACTGAAGTTTTCCGAAGTTACTGCATATTCCGCCCAGGCAGAGTTGAATTAGGGTGGATTTCTGTACTCTTCGGGCTAGGTGAAGTCATGTTTATGCTGATTTTGTTGATGAGCAATGGAAAATTATGACTTGGATATATCGTTGTCCTCAATTTATTTATCTTACAGAACCATAACAGTGTGGTAACTGGCTCACGGGCATTTAAAACCTCTCAGCACACATATAATTGCCTTTTTTTTTTTTTACCCTTTTGATATTCTCTGTGGTGCTTGCTCATTGCAGTTACCCAGTATACTGATGGTCTTCACATCTGTTTTTAACCTCGTCCTCTAGATATAACAATTGCTGTAGTCATGACTTTTTTCTTTTATTCTTTTTCTTTTTCTATTCACTCGGATATACATGCTTGTAGTTTTTGGCTCCACGGTAGCAGTGAACCATAAATTGCTCAGTGACATGTATAATTGATGAGGGAGAACTGGGAATAGGATGGTGGTTGTAATACCTACGTAGATATACATACACTCCTTTGCCACTTAAGGTACACCTATACAATTTAATGCCACAAATATGCGCATAGAGCAGACCTATAATGTAGGGCAGCACAATAAAGTGAACAAAATCATGATGATGTGAATTGTTTTTGGGGGGCAACTCTGTACCAAACAAGATTTATTGGCCAGGGCATCTCTTCAGAACTACAGTACTTCATTATAACGCTGTTTTGTCACTTATTTAACCTTTTATCAAAACATTGCAGCTCCTGCAACTTGTTTATTGCACTAGGCCATATTGCAGTTTCGATAATATTTTAATTAAATGTGCGCCCCTGCGCTTGTCGAGTGTCCTTGTTGGCACTGTTACATCACCATTTACTGACACCCTCAATGATAAAGATGTAGTTAAATTAATAGCACTCAGACATTGTTAATCAAAACTGAACGTTAGCAAAGGTGTAATTTACGACTGAGCTTCTGTACTGGATTTGATTTTAACAGGTGTATCTAATAAAGGTTCTAATACAGTGAAATGATGGGCGTGTGTTTTCTCTTGCAGATTATGTATTTTTCGAGAACTCCTCCAGTAACCCTTACCTGATCCGCCGGATAGAAGAACTCAACAAGGTAATGAGGCGTTTTCTTGTCATTTGTGTGTGTTTATGACTTTTTATGCCTGAGGTCGAATAGCTAGGATTCCTCTCTGTTTCATTTTTTCCACCCCCTCTTTGCAAACGCTCTGTGTATTTGCATTTTGGGACATTGAAGTGTTTTTAATATGATTGAATGCAACAGGTGTTGCCCCGGTCTCCTAACTGCCGTTGATATTATAGGACACACCTGTGGGAGTGTATGTGTAGGCGGGGTAGATAATTGTAATGGAGATTTCCAGAGCTCATATAGCTTTGCTTATACTAGATTTGAAAAACAACATGGTTTCATATTTTTCTGCCTATATTTGATCGGTTGTAGAGTTGCCTGTTTTAGCTTCCTACCTGTATGTCACTTATATCACTCAAGAACAGACCAAAACTGATATGGTCTTTTGTTTATATGATATATAAGCATTCAACAGACATGTGAGAAAAGCATTTTCCTGTGTTGCATTTGCACTAAGATACTCAGATAAATGCATGTGATTATCAGATGATGTGGGAGGGAAAATGTCAAATCAGGGCGGTATCAGCCTAAAAAAAACATACTGAAGCTGTACGTTATAAAATAAAGACTATAGAAGCATTGTGATTATCGTAAGTGATAGAGGGGGGTGGACAAAATAACAGGAACTGCCTGCAGTTTGATTTAGTGTAAAACAGTCGGCCTGCAATGGATGCTGTCTGTGTGTGTCTGTGTGTGTGTTGGGGCTGAAAGAGAATGGTTGGCTCTGCTCGATGGACATTTTCATGGCCACAGCTTATGGTGTTGCAATATATTATGAGGCATTCCTGTTATTTTGTACATATCATTCAGGTAACCGCTGACATTAAATACAGCTACTCTTACCTACAAGCTCCTTAAAAGAGCAGCACAAGTTGGAAGCAGTTTTCTCAAACTCATACCGCGACATCCATTCACTCTCCATCAGTCACAGCATTTAATAGTAGCTGAGTCTTTAAGCCTGTTGGCTTAATTATACAGCGAGACAATCAATCAATCATCTGATCAAAAGCGCTGTTGTTGCCTTGGTCAGCCTGTCATAGCAGCATAGCTTGACAAGCACACAAAGGAGCCAGGTCTCTTGGGAAATTAGAGCTTTGTGCAGGGAGGTGTTGCCACCTCTTCTCAGTCAACCTGGATCCCTGTACCCTCTCTGTTTCAGACGGCCAGTGGGAATGTGGAGGCCAAGGTGGTTTGTTTCTACAGAAGGAGAGACATCTCTCACAGCCTCATCCAGCTCGCAGACAAACATGCAAGTGAGTAGTAACTTTAGGACCTACAACCTTTCGTTTGGGTATCCAATGAATGATAGTTACAGTCCCTTTCAAGCAGTTCAGTGTGGTTGGACACAATGCAGTTTCTTCAGCTGAATTTTAGACCTTAAAATATCTTAATTATGATTTTGACAGGTCTTAAAAGTTGCTTTACAAAAAATTTTTGGACAATATTTGTATTAATCATGCTGTAGCAACTAAAAAACAAAACCAAGACTAATTTTCTATCATATCCTTCCTTACTTTTTTCTTCAAGAGGTTAAATGGTCTCAAATTTAACCCTTTAAAATCTTCAGAAACCCTCTATTAGTTACACACAAATATAGAGATGAAACAATTAATCAATTAGTCAGCGGATAATTTGGATTATCGACTCTTTCTTTTAACGTTTGCTGGATTTAGCTTCACAAATATGAGGATTTTCTGCTTTTTCTGTTTTACATCACTGTAAATAAAATATCTTTTTGACTGTTGGTCTGACAACAACAAGCCATTTAAATGAGATTTTTTATTATTTATTTTACGATTTTCTGACATTCTATAGACAAGACAATTAATTGGTGAATCAAATTAGTTTAATCTTTTAGTCTTGAAGTGGAGCAATCTGATTCCATCATCTTGGGTGACAAAAAAAAATGTATGTAATGACTAAATGATTCAAGTGTGTAGGAATTAGTGTCATCTAGCAGTTTCAGATTGCAACTAACTGAACACTGCTCGCGTCTGTATTTGATGGCCTTGGATTAAGAATGAGTTGTAAAAGTGTGTAGGAGAAACTATTAGGTGAAAACCTAGTTTGTCATTCTTGGCTACTGTAGAAACACGGCGGTTCAACTTGGCGTCTGTAGATATAAAAGGCTCATTCTAAGGTAACAAAAACACAACAGTTCCTATATTAAGTTGATTACACACTAACGAAAAATACCTATGAGTATTTTATTCAATTTCTGCTAATAGATCCTCCTAAACGTTACACACAGGACCTTTTAATCCAGAAAATAATTGGCAGATTAATCGTTAATAATTGTTAGTTGCAGCCCAACTCAAATATACTTACAATGCAAAACAAGAAGCTGTAAATCCTCACATTTGTGAAGTGAAAATATCTGAATTTTCTTCTTTCTAAATCTTGATAAATGGCTAAAACAATTAATTTATTATTAGATATTAGTTGTTGCTCAGTTATGACGTAACGAATGGGCACTATAGCACCAGCCTCAAACTGTATGGTTTGTGTTTTCAGCCATCCTCAGTGAGGGTAATGTCATTATGGGCTTTTTCTGCTACATGTCAGACATTTTCAGCACGTTCTTTGCACAGTGTAACATTTCCTTTCAGTATGATAGTTTTTTTTTTTTTCGTGACCACGGCTTCAGAGTGCAACCGTTCAGACGCATAAATAGGCACTGCGGTGCGACTTGAAAATATGCCACTATTCCTATTTATGTATCACATTTATTTCTCAATTACTTATTACCCGGAGGGAGAGAATTGGAGTGTGAATGTGGTTGTATGAGGAGAAGGAAGGATCACAACAACACCTGTTCTGTGTGGGAAGCCTTCTACCTGTTTCCAGGGATGTTTCACATTGTCCTTTGGTCAGAATAAAACAAATTCTTGTTCACTTTCTGGAAATAAAAAACTCCCCTCTGCCAAAGCAAACCCACAACTTTGAGGAGGATGACTGACATGACAAGACAAGCAGCCCGGAGACTCAGAGAAGAATGGTTTCTAAAATTTATATGACTGAGACTGACAAGAAAGACAGGAATGTATTGTGTGGCTAAATACTTTTCTCTCTGTGTGGTCAGAGTGTTTGTGGAAAACCAGTTTTGCTGATTTGCCTACACTCTGTAAACATAAAGCAGCCGTAAGCACAAAAATATAAACCATACAATATGCAGGGACATATGCATTAATCGCAGCACAGTGCCAATTCCACAAGCTATTTGGAGTCAGTTGTCTACCAGCTGGTCAGCAGAAGAGACAGAAACAACAATAAAATGTAACACTGCCTACCACACTTGTTTAAAAAAATAAAAAAAATAAAGGAATTCACACAATTTATGGCTCAGATTAGTTCAAGAAAACAAAAGGACAGCCAGTAAATCTGACTAACAGAAATAAAACACACCGTGCAGAGCTGTGATACAAAAATATCGGTGTGTTGCTCTGAATGTTTACTGCTAAATTAGGGTAAACATGTCTGAAGGGAGCAACAGTGCTCTTAGCGGAGTGATTCTCGAGCACCCGTTTGCAAAATTTGCACCAATTTTGTCTATCATGCTGATTATTCATTGCAGCCCAAGTCCTCAAACAACAGCTGAGGGCTCTACAGGAGAGCTAACTGGTCACTAGCACCCAAATCTCTAAAATAATACACATTTTTCAACCTACCCCATTGTAATCAAGCCGTACAGGTAGTTTTATTTGCCAATATTTCAAGGTATCTGCCACTGAGATTGCTTCTTGCAACCAACACAATAGAGGTGAATAGAACTGTGATTGTGGCATTCAAAGCATTTCAAAATGTGATTTGAAAAAAAAAAAACTCAACAGACCCTGTGACTGCTTCTCCTTTTACCATTCCTACCTTGCAATATTTTAATGTATTTACTCATCCACTGTTAAAATCCATACCCTGCCGTTAAGACCTATAAAGTAGCAACCACTCGCTAACTTCAGTGACACATCTAAGGTAGACTTCCTGTAGTTGCCTTACAGTGGTTTGCTAGTGGAAAGCTTTTAGTATGAAACGGCAGCAGCAGCAAAAAAAACTTTCCATTAGCCGTGTCTTTACACAGCAATTACAGCTCTGCTATATCAAAGAAGAGCAGATCAGCAAACAGCGAGGCTGCTATCTGTTGGATGAAAGTAAGAAAAACATAATGTGAGAGTGCAATTCGAAAGAGACAATGTTACACGAAAATCTGAACGTAAAGAGAGACTGCTCTGTTGAATGGACTCAAGGGGTCATGCTTCAACTGAAGTGCTGTCAGGGGGGTCATACAGCGTCTGAAAACCCGTTCCCTCACACCGATCCGATGTTGGAATTGAGCCGCCGCTGTGTCCAACAATTGGCCGTGTGTGCAGAAGTGAGAAAGCAAGCACTTTCTTATTTCCATCCCTTTTTGTGTACAAACGAGTGCAACACCGTGAATGCCTCCCAGGAAGGCTGTCACAAAGTGTTTGTCACTATTCCCATTTGTACAATATAGCTCGCCAGAAGAGGCTGTTCAGAACAACTGTAAACACTTTTGTCTTTGTCATACTTGTTCATTTGGAGCCATTGTTGGCCTTAAGGGTTTAGCTCTGGCAGAGTTATCCCCCACTGTGAGGCCACAGTGAAAAAGCACACGGTCACGGCCTGTCAAACCACGGTGCAGCTAAGGGGCAGGTTATACCGGAACAGAAATGTACAACGTGTCTGACCACGTTGGTAATCACAAGTGTTTATAGTCATTCAATGAGAGGGAGGACATCCAGTATTGTTTTAAATTTGTGGATAACGGCACATGTTTTCAGACGTTTTCTCTCTCTCCTGTAAGACTTCATAGTGTTGCACTCGCATGAAAACAAAAGAGATCTAGAGATAGCAGTTTAAACTCTGGCTCCTTTCTCACCGCCGCATAGCTGGCCAATCACAGTGTGAAGTGGGTGTGAAATTGTCACTTTCGGAAAGTTACAGAAAGGTGTAGGGGGAGGGGTTCTTCCAAAACTATTCGACCACCCGACAAGCACTTCTGAAGAAACATACTGGCAGCTCAAAGTGTAATATATATTGGGACAGTGGAAATGGTTAATCTGGGGCTCTGTACGATTTTCTAATAGGGCTGTGGCGCTGTACTAGTGCCAATACTAGCTTGCAAAAACATCTGGTGTAATAATAGGTAGTTGCTAATGGCAGATGATCTTTCTCTAGATACAGGCCTGCACTGTGTTAACAGGGATTTAAAATGTTTATCTGCTGTGTGGCATTATGTGCCGACTCAGTCTCAGCAAACCAGCCAATCCAGTGTTTATGGATGTGTTCTCAGTGTGTTCTTAAAATTAAATTTCTAGTGATAGGCGTGAGCCAAATAGCTTGGGTGTCTTTAATGGATGGCGTCAATAGTTTGTGATTGCAAAGCCCTCGAGAGCCGTTTTACCAGCCTATTGTTTTATATCTGAAGGCAGCACAGTAATGGAATATCATTAAGTGGGGTTGTATGAAATCTTAGAGATAAATGGATGAGTTGGGCTGAAACCATTTGTAACTTTTATAATCTGTTCAGTAATTTATCCGTCACGAGTAAGCAACTGCCATGTCTCTTGTGTCATCTTTTGTTCAACTTGCCTTTGTGACACATGTATACCATTTTAATAGGAACGCACGATAATTATTAGGCCCGATAATGGGAAATTTATGTTATTATGAATCATCCAACTAAATTAAATTACAGCCGATAAATTATCGTTCCATAATAATAATGATTATTAACAGTTGATAGGCTTTATGTTCTATTAAAGCCACAGTATGTTTGTGACATGATTTGATCTTCTTTATTATAATAAATAAACAAATGAACATTTGGAGAGTCAGAACTGTTATTTGTTTTTGTTGTGCACTACAGCCTTTCTTACCCTCAGCTGTGCATAAACTACAGGTTATGAGCTTCTTTTTAAAATACAAAAATGTATCTGCCATTAAAAACAGGCAATTATCGGTTATTGTATCTGCTGAAAACAAATCCCTAATTTTCAACATCATTAGTATGTTTTCTGATTTAATTTTCTCCTGTTTGTGCCTTTTTGCAGAGGAGTTGGAAGAAGAGAAGGAGAGCCCGACAGAGACAGACCTAACAGAAAAACAGAAACACCAGCTTCGCCACAGAGAGCTCTTCCTCTCCCGGCAGTATGAGAGTCTACCTGCGACACACATCAGGTACCGTACAAAGACTCACACATATATAGGACCCTCATATGCAGGCAGTGCCCATGGACAGTCACTCATCCAGCCATGAACAGACAAATTGAGTGCTGCTCACTTCCTGTGTTTGACATGGTACTTGTTCTCTTCCTTTCTCCCTATTAGGGGGAAGTGCAGTGTCGCATTATTGAATGAGACTGAAGCCGTTCTTTCATACCTTGACAAAGAGGTGAGTTAGAAAGAAAAACAACATTGTCATCTCTTACTGGTTTTTGTTTGCTGCAGACTTTTGTGTCATAGCTGATTGAATTAATGTTATGCTTTATTTGTAACTATTACTTCCATTGTAAAGTAATCAGTTGTTTATTTTCTTAATTTATCATTTAGTCCATAAAATGTATGTGAAATATGCAGTATACAACTTTTTTTTTGACGCCTAAGACGATGAGAATGGTGTCAGATTGCTCATTCTGTTCGACTAACACTTAATGACTAAGTTGTTATCCCATTAGATAGAGAAATCCTCAAATAGTCACATTTGAGAAGCTGGAACCAGAATATTACAATAGATTATCAAAATAGTTGCAAATTGTTATTCTCTCTATTGACTAATCGATTAAACGACTATTCATTCCCGCTCTAGAAAAAGTCAGGTTTTTTTTTATTAATCATCAGTATCATCCTACTAAAACTTGTTTTTGTAAGCCTGTAACTTAAAATATGCGTGCTGATTGGTCTGCTGTTTTCTTCAGGATACGTTCTTCTACTCGTTGGTGTATGACCCAACACAGAAGACCCTTCTGGCCGACAAAGGAGAGATCAGAGTGGGACCGCGCTTTCAGGCAGACGTACCTGAAATGCTACAAGAGGGTCAGTCAGAACTGCACATGATTCACTCAACATGTGATTTATTTCATTTAGAAAGGGTGAACATACGCAGGCTTTGTTCTAATAATAGTGGCTTTTTGGGTCAAGTATTAATGTTAACTTCAGTCAATATTCCACAAAAGCTGACTTACTTTTCTTGCTAGTGTAAACAAAGTAGTAAAATATTACAGATTTTCAGGTTTTAATTTTGCAGTTTGCTCACTGAAAGCCTTTCTTTAGACCTGAAAGTCCTTAATCAGTGATGTCTATGAAGATATTAAATAAAATCATTATATGTACACAGTTAAAGAAACCAGCCAACTATCTGGTACCAGCATGTAGTATGTGGACATTTACCGATAGTAGCTCCATCAGAAAAGTTAATTATCATGATTACAATATCAAGCAAATAACAAATGTATTAATCAGTTTCTCACCTTTCGGCTTGTGTTCAAGCTCCCGTGCTGTGTGTAAGCTGTTGTCTCTGTGTGTCCTGCAGGTGAGGCAGATGACAGGGACCAGTCCAAGCTAGAAGAGAAATTGTGGGATCCAGAGTGTCCACTCACCAACAAACAGATAGACCAATTCCTAGTGGTGGCACGGTAAGACCTTTCACCTTTGACCTCTACGCTGGCAACCACCCGACCAAACAGTTTCATATAACAGCATGTTGTGAATTTGATTCCTCCAATCTGCAGCTGCAGCCACTTAAACTCACTAAAAGGCAGATGGAACAATTTGATTAAAATATTGGACTATTAGAGCCCTTACTGCAGTGTCACTTACATAATTCACTGACGTTATTTTCCTCTTTTTGGATGATAGTGCTAATATAATTGCAAAAGTAATAAATGCACATTGTTGCTTGAAGGATAGCTTTAATGTAGGGCTTATTATTTTATTTTACAATAACATTGGTGTGAATTTATCGCAGTTTTTTATATTAAACATGGTTGAAAATGAAATGTGAAAAAATAATAATGCAAAGATTTGTGTTTAAATCAAGTATTACATGACAAATTATTGTTTGATTTATGATCAGCTCATTTCTGTTTTTGCGTCACTTTTTGCTCCCTATTACTAGAAGCATGCTGTAATGAACTGGTCCATGAATCTTACTGTCTTTTATATACATATAGATTCAGTATGATAGTAATGTATGTGGTTGTGTATTTTCTTCAGGGCGGTTGGGACCTTTGCTCGAGCGTTGGACTGCAGCAGTTCAGTTAGACAGCCGAGCTTACACATGAGTGCAGCTGCAGCCTCGCGAGATATCACACTGGTGAGTTGGACAGAAATCAAGGCACACTAACACGGCAGTACCTGACTTTAATGATAGATTTTAACCCCCCTTTTTCTGCGTCTGTCGGTTGCAGTTCCATGCGATGGACACACTGCATCGCCATAATTACGACCTGTCCAGTGCGCTGAGTGTACTGGTCCCAGCAGGCGGCCCCGTGCTCTGCAGGGATGAAATGGAAGAGTGGAGTGCCTCGGAAGCCGCCATGTTCGAAGAGGCACTAGAGAAATACGGGAAAGACTTCAACGACATCCGACAAGACTTTGTAAGTGTGTGTTTCGTTCAGTTAGTAGTAATGGGATGTCAGTCATCTGCAACAGCAAACTGCATGAGGTGATTTGAATGATGCTCCAGGTGTTTTTAATGTTATATTTTCATGATATTTTTATATAATCAATCATGATTTTACCTGCAAATTAATAGGATTCAAAGCAAGATATAAGGAGCACAGTCAGCTCTAAATATGGCTAATCTCTTACCCCTTGTTCTTTTATTTACTTTTTTTTTTTAACCAGAGAAAAACTAGTAATTCTGTTCAGTTCACCCCAAAAAACCTGTGAAAAATCTATGACGTACTCCGGGACATTCACCTGCTCTCCCTTTGCAGGCTTGAAACATGGCTGTTCAGACTTTTATGCTGGAGAATAAAGGTATTAAAACATTCTCAAGTCACTCCTCCAGCATAATTCCCTTCACCGCTCCCTCTGCTTGTGTGCTTGTCAGTTGAAAAGCAGCTCACATGGTGGGCTGCTTGTGATAAACTCAAGCAAAGATAATTGCTAGTGACCGAAGGTCGCTCACTATGACAGCTACAAACAGAAGCGGTGTTGAGCTGTATTTTGTTGGAAAATGTGCCTTTTGAAATTCAATTTTCATACTGATGGAAAGTGGAGAAGTTTGATTATGCTCCAGACGTGATTTGAGAAGTTTCTATGGATGTTTTGGTACTGGGAATCCAGTAGTCTGCATGGATTCAAGCTGACCACACATCCTGTTCTGCAAAGAACAAAATTACCAATTTTAACAGCCACCTTTCAAACCTGCAGGGGATGATTATTTGATTCTATTGAACTTTCCTTCCCACCATCTACCTCTTCTGTACAATAAAGGAAGGATACGGGTGTATGTGGCACCAGGTGCTCATGAATACTTATTAAATGTGTGAATTGCCTTGTGTGTGTCTGTGTGAGAGTGCGTGTTTTCGTCTGGGGCTCAGAACCAAGCAAAGCCAGTAGCTTTCAGACTCTGGTCACGATGCTTCTTACTCATGAATATACATGAAGGCTTTCGCACCCAGATGGCAAGAACATGAGATATTAATATCATTAATTTGGTCTCTGTCTCTCTCTCTCCCCCCGCCCCTTCTCTCCACCCTTCCTCATTCTTTCCTCTTGTGAAGCTGCCATGGAAGTCTCTGACTAGTATCATAGAGTACTACTACATGTGGAAGACCACAGACAGATATGTGCAACAGGTGAGACTAATTCAGTATTTTCATAAAAACTAAATATATATATTTTAAAGGGGTTTCTGCTGTGATGTGGACAGTCTGAAAGATTTACAGTGTTTGCCCTTTGATTCCAAAGGCTGAAAGGTGCCCTGTGGAGTTTTCTTGTAAAGAAAGTTTCTGTTTACTTTTAGTTTCGTACTAAAACACATTGTGTGCATCCTTGTAGCCTACCTCATAAAACATTTGTATAGCCCCCTTTTTTTTATATTTCTAACTTTGTAAAGTAAATTTTTCAGTTAAATTTATTTTTATGCCTTTAGATCTTAAACTTATATATCACATTTCTGTAGTTATGTTCTGCAAGTCCTCTCCTCTACTTTTATTGGCTGCTGCATAAGAAATGGGTACTCCAGTGATTTAGTATTGCACTTTCATTAAGTTGGAGGACTTGTGAGTGACTAATTAAAGAAAGTATAGTCAGAATCGAGCTCAGAAAGTTTAGTCTGTACTGGGACTCGCAATGTAAAAATGTTCCCATACTGCAACTCAATAGCACCTGCCTGTTAAATGCCTTCATCTTTGAAACTCAATGCGTCTGCAGGCAGTTTTTCTGTCAAAACATTTTGTCATTTGACATCATTCAGGTCACTTATTTCAGACTTGAGTAAACTCCCTCACTCCAGAGCAACAGAAGACACTAAACAGCTTATTTACAGACAGAGTAGTACTCCCAATGACAAATAAACAGACTTTTTATGTGTAAAATTAAACACAGTAAACTAAAGTGAAGTAAATTTTGTGCACAGGAAAATTGTCAAATAAGCAAAAGGGAGAGCTGAGTTATTGGGGAAACAGCTCTTAGAGGAGTGGTCACTTTAGATAAGAGCATCGACCAAATATATAACATGTCAGCCCTTTTTGTGCCAAAGTAGTTTTCATGTAATTCAGCTATACAGCTTATTATCAGTGGAACGTGGCTGCAAACAATCACATGTCAAGAAGAAAAGAAGGGAAACACCTTTGAAATGCATGAACGCATTCAATGATTATCTGTCATCCTATATTCCTATTTTCAGGCTGTCTGTCAGAGTTATTTTGAAGGGTGTCAAACTGTCTGAGAGGATCTTTATGAGAGACAGCTGTTGATTTCCTTTTTTTTTTTTTATTAATGAATCAATCCACTGTGTTTGTCTCTGAGCAGAAGAGACTGAAGGCTGCAGAGGCAGAGAGCAAACTGAAGCAGGTTTATATCCCCACATAGTAAGTCACTTCATTTCACATTCATAGACGTTGGTATCATTGCTGTACCTGTGGCTGCAAGACGATCATTGTTTTATGCATAATTGATATGGTATGATTTACAGCACTGCAGAAGGCAGCTGCAGTCAAGTCTGTTTCTTAAATCTTTTGCTTCTCTTTGACAGTAACAAGCCCAACCCCAACCAGATCTCAATGACCAATGGCAAGATGGCGACAGTGAATGGAGCGGGCCCTGGGGCCTACCATGCAGCAGGCGGAGGCAGAGCCTGCGAGAGCTGCTATAGTGAGTTTTGTGTGTGTGTGTGTGTGTGTGTGTGTGTGAGAGTGAGAAAGAGAGAGTGTTTAAGCATTGCGGCTGTGAAATTGAATCACAAGGGCAGTGAACATGGGTCAATTAGAAATGAAAGAGAAATAAATGCAGCCAGCCAAAGGATTGTTTTCCACTATTGAACTCATCACCACTTATCTGCTTATTTGTCTTGATAGCTGTTAATAATCCCTTCGCTTTTTTTTTTTTTAATTGTGAAAATGCCCATCAGAATTTCACAAGGACAAAAACCACAGTTCAAAACCCCCAAATATTTAATTTACGGTGATATAACACAAAGAAAAGATAAAATCCTCACATTTAAAAAGCTGCAAAAAAGAATATTGGACAATTTCACCATGATAAATAATTTCATTTTCTGTCATCTAATGTATTGATTAATTGGCTAATTGTTTCAACACAAAGTGCTATTGTCTACCTTTTAAACGCATGAATAGGTTTGCTGTCAAAAGAAGCACACTAAAGAGTTAACACTCGCTCGTGTTTTTCAAAATGACTCCTGGGTGAGCCAACAGAAGGTGTTGCGATATAAGTTGTAGAAGTGCAACCATTCAACCTCAAAACAAATGAGTCACAAAATGTCTCAGAATTATATGATGAATTGCTGTTAATGACGAAAGTCAGTGACTGATTTTTGCGTTTAATTTCTTGCTCCAATAAGAGACTAAACACTGGAATCAGGATTAGATATGAATGAGCTGAATGAACAAAATCCAAACTATACCCAACCCTCCCATACACTCACATTTTCTTTTGTTTTCTTTGCCGACAGAGTTTCTAGTTAATAAATGTACTCATCTTCTCAGTCAGTAGCAGGCATTGCAGTGTGATTTAGTCTGATGTGTGGACATTTATAAAATCATTTAGAGAGATACTTGAGACAGTGGAAGAGAGATCAATATGCTGAGTGTCTTTGGGCCAGTTTTTCTCCAGCGATGCTTTTAACCTTCATTAATGCGTTTCATACATTAACAGCCATGCAGTCGGCCCAGTGGTACTCATGGGGTCCTCCAAACATGCAGTGCCGCCTGTGCGTTTCCTGCTGGATGTACTGGAAGAAGTACGGAGGCCTGAAGATGCCAAGCAGAGCAGAGGCCCCGGAGGAGAGGACCTCCCCGAGTCCAGCAAGCAATGTAAGCTCAGTCAGAAGGACATAGATGTAAAATGGGATGTAGTGGGGGAGAATGGTGAATCTGAATCCCCTAATCTTGTGCTCTTGAAAGATTACAGGGCAAAAAAAAGCAAAAAGTAAATGAGTTTCTAAAAATGTTTATCCACACAGCTGCAGCACTGTTAAATTTAACATTATATACAATATATATGTGGTGTTTCGAGCTGTCAGTATCAATTATTCAGTGAGCTCAAAACATCACATACTGTGTCTCACATATTAGCTGTTAAAACATTCACACACATGCCACTTTTACTGCATGGATGAATTTTTCCAAGTGAGAAAACTGACCAGTTAGGAGATTTAGTTTCTGTATGTCTCCAGCTGGCAATGCTGTATTTCATTGTAACTTACATTAAGGCCAAAGAAATTACATTATTTAGGAAATTATACAGATAAATATGCTATGTTCTTGTTTCCCGTGCACGTGTTTGGTCTACAGATGTTCTTTGTTAGGGATTGATTTGTCTAGAACACAGACCCAAACTCCCACCTTGTGTCTGGGTTAAATAAGCCTCTTCCACAGGAGAGTTCCAGGTGGGTCCAAAATAAACGGTTTGGCTCATCTCCCAGTGCCAGGTAAATTGAGAAAATGCACCAGCCATAAAACGGCATCTTAGCTTTGAGCTTTGCTCTAGCTAAGAGTTTCTGTGTGGCCACATCTTTAATAATGTGTAGATGTTTCTTATGGCAAAAACATAGACATTGTGTAGAGATTTGATTTGTTGACAGTGGACACATTGGACTCAGCAGGGACAATGTGTAATAAACATAGCGATGTAAACCTGTTCCTACGCTGTGATCCCAAATTTACCAGTGCCAGTTATCTAATCCAACAGGCATGCATTAAATCCTACCTCCATGAAAGTTATATTGTTCTGTTTTCATCTAAACTGATTTCAGAAAGGTTCTGATTTAACTTTATGGTCGTTTTAGGAGGCTGTTGTAACCGTGAACAGCACCACAAACTGCAGCCTTCAGAATGATTACATTTGAGTCAACACCTCTAAAACATGACGATTAATGCCTGGAAGTTAATAACCCTAACTGTTCTTGTAGGACCACATTGCTCATATTCAGAAACTGATTGAGAAAATAAGTTTTCAGGGACTTTTAAAAGCCGTTTTCAAAACCTCTAAAGATGTTTTTAATCAGCTGTTATCGTTACAGCTGTCTTCAGTGGCCTTTTGTCTGTCCGTCCTTTCAGGAGCCTCGCTCACGGAGTCACGGTCCTCGTCAGTCCAACCACATGGTGCCAATGCGAAACAGCGGCAGCCCCAAGTCCTCCATGAAGACCAAGCAGGCCTTCCTGCTGCAGGCCACCCGCCTAACCAAGCTGGCCCGGCACATGTGCCGTGACATCATCAGGCTGCGCCGTGCTGCGCGCCGGCCCTTTGTCCCCATTAACTGTGGGGCCATAAAGGCAGAGTGTAAGAGCTCTTTCAATTCCTCCTAACTTCTGCCACATGGACACACACCTGCAGACAGAACACAACATATGCAGACACACACAAACACACACACTCACCACCCTTCCTCACCCCGACTGCCCCACCATCAGCCCCCCCATCTCTGCCCCCCCGTCTGTCTCTCTTTCTGTTTTTATTATTATTGTTATTATTATTATTTTGGTTTTTTGTATTCTCCCACCCCCTGTTTCCAATAAAGACTGCCTGTCCTCATAACTATGAGTTTTGATCATCTTTTCATTCGTGTTTTTATTTTTTATTTTTTAATTCTTTTATCTGTTATGGTAATTAGTCACTGTGAACTGAAGCCATTATTGAAATTACACACAGAGATTTATTGGTTAAACAGGGCTATTCTACACGAGCACGCCTGCACACACATAACTGATTTTGCTCCCATCGTTAACAAGTAGACTGTAATAGGATCCAATAGAACTCATAATTACTCTGAGCCGTATATTTGCTGAAGTTAGATGTAGAGAAAATGTATTTTACTAAGAGAAGCTCTATTTTGCACAGCGCCCCTTGCACAGGCGTGCTCACTCTGTGCTGTCATGGCTGAATGAGTTGTCTCGGCCACGAATGTTTATTGTAAATACTGAACCTCCGCTTCAGTGTGTTTGCCATCACCATTTTTTTTTTTTTACATTTATGTTCCTTTTTTGCGCACACATTTTCATGCTGTTAATCACGTGTGTTTTTGTGAGTGTATTAGACAAAATGAATTGTGTTTTGGTTGATTATAAGCTTTAGACTGATTTGGACTGATGAAACTTGAAAGAAGGGAGGTTGTAGCTGAAGTTAAGGACCATATCTGTCTTGGTATAAAGAGTTCGCTAGCTGCTCTTGACTTCTTTGCTTGGCTGCATATCCCACTGTAGATCAGGCTTAATCATAAGGAGTCATCATCATGTCCTCTTGGATGGTCCCTCGCCATACCATCCACTCAGCTGTTCTCCTGTGTTCAAATCATGCAATATTCATATGAATCCATCATGTTGCCTCTTGTAAATCCTGCGACCAGGATTTGCCATTCAGAGCCATTTGTCCCCCTGCACTTTGCCTCCTCGTCCTTCATTTTCTAACAACTGTTGCAATATTCTCATCTCATCTTCTACCTCTTCTTGCTCTTTTCTTTCATCACTGTGTGAATGTGAGAGTAGACCTCCAATAAAGTCACACCTGAAAGCATCTCTTCCGAGTCCTTGTGCTTCATGTGTCCCGTGTTATCTGTCCATCAACTCCACCACACTCAGAGGAACCATAGAGGCACGCCTTCCCCCCCAGCATGGACTCAACCTTCAGTGCCTGCTCTCATAATACCTTCATATTTTAATGTATGTACGTTTACAATATGTTTTTTGTTTTTGTTTGTGTGTGCATGTAAGCATGTACTTACATCTCTGTATCTGCATGTGGGAGAGATTATTTTTTTAGTGGACATGCCATCCCTTGAAAGTAAGTCGCCATTAACACCTCAGACACTGACATTGACTGCATTTACATCCCGTGTTGGAGCTCTGCATTCATTTTAAACCTTAAAGAGTCTATTTCATTTACATAAGACATCCTTGTTCAAATCATAAAGAGGTTACCTTTTACCAACAGTGAAGACTGATTGTATACATAATTCTACCAACCCACTGACTGGTTTTTACTTGCATGATTCTGCAGAAATGTTACAATGTCAATTAAACAATATTTAGTGTTCTTGGTCAGACAGTGTCTCAGCAGAGGGATCATGCAGTCTAAAAGATACAGCACTGGTTTGTAAAATGTGTGTATGTGTGTGTGTTTGGTTTAGACATGCTTAAGGGTGTCCGAAGGGCAGGGAGATCCGCCTACCCAAAACAGACGCCCAAAGGACACTCTGACCCAGTGTCTTCTGCAGTTTCTAGGTTAAAACAACACACACATAAGTGTTTGAGCAGTGAAATGTGACTTATTGTGCTCCATTGCTATGAACAATAGTGTCAAATCACAGGAATATGAGTAGAAATTATTCAGATGGTCTGTAGGAGCCAGTTGATGCAGCTCCAGTGTGGTGTCTCTTCCAGAGTCCCGTCCGGCAGCCCACGCCCCTCGCTCCCACCGCACCCCAGGCCTGCAGACACCTCCCCCTCGACGCCTCCTCTCTTCTCTCCCACACGGCCCCCACGGCATGCTGGGAAAACGGAGCTACCATCACCACAGCAGGGCTGAGCCGGACAGGCGCTCAGGTACTCACACAGACACACATTTCTTTAAAAAAAACAGAGCTGAACCAATTTCAAAAAGGTTATTATGAGTTGTTTTTCAATAAGACTGTTATTGCTTAACCTAATCCTGCCTAGGAGCAGAAAGTCATTACTTGTATTACATCTGTTGAACCCCCCC
>NW_023339651.1:6572935-6573460 GCF_004916995.1 Morone saxatilis | reverse complement strand
CTGTTGAACCCCCCCTCCCCCCCCCAACCCACCCACAAAAAAATTGGAAAATGCGTCCTGTCTTGCTTTTAAATAAGTTACTTATGATGTGAATGAACCTTGGGGACCAAACAGTGTTCATATCCAATGCTCTTTTCATCCTTTTGCTTGATAAAATCAAATTAGTGGAAATACACCCGGAGTTGATAACCTTTTCTGCCATTTCTTATCTAAACTAGCTCGTTGGAGAGAATGACAACTAATTCTAATGAAAACGAATCAGCAGATGGGGGTCATTTGGATAATTTGGATGATTCAACTACAGTCTGACACTTTGTTTTTTATTGGTAACTTCACTATTTTTACTGAAATTGAAACACAGTCATTTGTTGCACCACTTGTAACTAGGAAAAGTAATAAACTAATCAATACTATTCACAAGTGACAGATTCCCTCATGCATACATTGCATCTTTCTCTTGTTTTTGCAGAGAACCCAGGTACAACAGGTGGACCCCTCCTGGTAGGTGTTTTTTACTTTCTCTTT
>NW_023339651.1:6572646-6572857 GCF_004916995.1 Morone saxatilis | reverse complement strand
AAATAATAAAATTATATTTAATTGTCTTTTTGCAGCATAACGGCCGCAACAGCAGCAGTGGAAACACCCGGGGTGGAGTGATGATCCGCAAGAGACGCCCCAACTGGATCGATGCCCCTGACGACAGCTTCTTCCTCGTCACCCGGGAGACCAGGTAAGCAAAGGTGACCCTATTCTGACCTCTGATTGGCTGACTGTGTGTGTGTGTGTG
>NW_023339651.1:6571939-6572634 GCF_004916995.1 Morone saxatilis | reverse complement strand
TATATGAAGGGAAAGCATGTGATGCTGAGAGCAGACAGCGACAGCAGATAAGAGGCAGTTCCTCTGTGAGTTATTTTTGTCCTGTGGTGACCTCAGACAGCGTTACAACATATGTGACTAAATCCTAAAGCCTGCAGTCTTCTTGTCATCATGCACCATCTAAGGTTGTAGAAATGTCTTGTTTTGAAAATGTTAAATCGATTAAAATTGATTTGAATTATTCATTTTCATCAAGACACTAATGCAGCTTATGCAGCTAAGAAACCAATATTGACAGACTGAATCAAGATATTTTTGGCTAGTTGGGTCAGCCACCCTAGTTTAGCCTAAGGAGATACAATGTAGATATAAAGTCTGGTTAAGTATCTGCTCTTTGCTTGGGTGAATGTATAATTTAGAGGCAGCTTAAAAGTATGTTAGATCAGTATTAGAGAATGGTGTCGCCCGCCAGAGGGCTCAGTAGATCTATGACATGATAGGTTGAAACAATAATTAACATCAGATTAGTGATGGGTTTATGTAGGAATGCTTACTTAGATTATAATTGAACACCTAACCATATATGAAATGTGAAAAATCTAAACAATTAAAACACTTTGAGAACTTTATAGATGAGGTTGTTGCAGGGACTTCAACCCCTGACCTCAGTATTTCAAATCGTCTGTCTATGGCCCTGAATTTAGATACTTTTGAGG
>NW_023339651.1:6571702-6571929 GCF_004916995.1 Morone saxatilis | reverse complement strand
GGAATTTTGGCATTCCCAATATGCTAGAAATGCTAGTTTTACTTGCATTTACATATTGCTGCCATGATCAGTTCAGTTACTTTTTGACTATTCTAGCCAGGTGGCTCTAATGGTATGTGGCAATTTGGTCCAGGTGGTTGAAATAGCTCAACAACATTACTTTTTTAAACTTTGATTTTGCCAGTATTTTCGTCTAGAACTGGCATGAGGTTGACATTTTTTGTGTT
>NW_023339651.1:6556774-6571662 GCF_004916995.1 Morone saxatilis | reverse complement strand
CATTCATGTTCCCCTCAGGATGAAATGTAATAACTTGTTAAAAATTTGCCAAACGAAGAAGATGAACATAATAAACATCATACCTGCTGAACATCAACACGATAGCATTGTCATTGCGAGTATGTTGGCATGCTGATGTTAGCATTTACCCCGACAGGGCTGCAAGCATGGCTGTAGACTCTTAGTCTTGTTAAATGCTGCATTTGTAGACATATGATTATTTATTCAAGACTCAAATTGAATTATATGAAATTGTGGGCAGAAATTTAAGATCTGATGATGATCAGCTGATGCTAAATGAATAATAAGGAAATAAAATTGATTAGCTTCTCCATAAACAGCTCTACACAGAATGTGATGCCTCTAATATTCTGCTTCCCACTGACTGATATAGGCAGGTATTGATTTTCTTTTGCCTTGTAAACAAATAACTTGCGTGAGACTGCAGTACAGGTGTCATATTTAGTATCCATTTTGAAAACTACTGATCCAAATATCTCAAGAACAGCTGATTTCTTCACATTCAGCTTCTCTTTGCAAACATTGACTATCATTTAGTTATAGAAACGATTTAATATACTGTTGTATAAACATGCATTTATGTTTCATACATGAAATAAATCAGTTGATTTTATTTTTCTCACACATACATAGACTCACACTGTCTCACACACTCGTATGCACATAATGAGTCAATGTTTGCATGTCTGTATGTGAGAGAGAAAGATGTTATTCCATTAAGCCTGTGTCTAAATGAGCCATGGCACCCAGCCCTCACAGCCGCCCTCCGACCGTCGGGGCTAAAATTAGAGCAGCTAACTGGTGCAGATGGGCCAGCGAGGAGCCAGGCACCGCTGGGTCTTGAGTGGAAATATCATTACCACATTAACCATGGCTGCATTCGTATGGATCAATCAGTTCGCACCAAGATCATGATGGCTGTGTGTTTGTGTTTGAGAGAGCGGGCATCATTCTGAATACCTTGCCCTTTGTTATATTATGCTGTCAGTTTCTTTCCTTTTACAGACTGAATGAATACTTTTCTGAACACAAGACAATAATAGATCTGCTCTGAAAGGCTGCTGCTAATGACAAATGATCGGAAGTTTCATTTTCTCCCCTTCTCTGTCTCCCTGTCCCACTTTTTCTCTCTCCCAGCATGATGAAGAAGCTGTGTGTCACAGAGCAGAGAGAAGGAAAGGGAGCTCACTCCCACATTTTTACACTGTAGGATTGGTACTTTCACTGAAAGATTCCCTCCAGACATGTATTAAGACATATATACAAATAGCTTTCTTGGAACAATAATGTATGTTGGATGTATTTTCCATAATTTCCATGTTAAAATCCTTAAAAAGCATCATCTACTTCTACCACATTAAAAATTCCAGAATCTATGAATATGTACATTTTCTTTATTATTTAAGTTTTTCTGCTGGACACAAGCTGTCTCCTACTTCACTGTAAAGTCCATTCTCAGTGTGTGTGCACTGGCAGCTTCGACTTTCTACATGACAGTTTATTGGACCAGGATTGACCTCCAAATTATTTGTAATGTCACAAATCACGCCCTTAAAATCAGATTTTCGATGAGCGCAGAGAGACATTTCACTTAAACAGATAAAAATAGTCTCAAACTCTGCACATACATCGTTCAGCACAACGAAACTCAAACATCCGACTGTATATTTTATCGAGTGGAGAGGGACTTTAAGTAAAGGATCTGAGTAATAGTTCCATCGTTCATTGTACCGCATATAAGATACAGAGAAGTTGGATTTGGACAGAGAAATAACAGGACAAAGAATCAAAAATTGGACACGTTAGGAAACAGAACGAGAGAAAGCGAGACAGAAATGTAAATGAGACAGCTTGATATGTTTGAGCATGGATTTACATGTTTGCTCTCCTCCTCCCGACGGCCAGCTGAACAGACAAACAGCAGAGCTTAAGATAATGTGCCACCAGAGCTAAATCTGTTCTGTTCCTCTCCAGTTTATATTCTGCTCTAACTCTACCCGCAATACGTGTGTCACCCTGTGCAGTAGTCAATCGCAGGGTTCATTGTACGTGTGTGTACTTTAGATGCACAAGTCTTGCATGCACTTTCAGACACATTTATTGTACTCGGACCCGTAGGGACATAATGTACACGCCGCTCATTTAATCAACAGCAGGGATCTGATGTGTTTTCCGGTTCACAATACAAGAAAAACATCCTTGGTGCTGCAGAGAAAATGAGAGCTTGTCAAGAGGACTTTGCTGTGCATTATATTTCAAGTGTTTTTTTTCTTGAAGGCCTAAAGGAAACCATGAGCAATCACCCAAACACTGTGGTTATACATTTTGCATTTGTCTCCAAATGAATTCCATTAGTGCCATGTCCAACATTTGTGAGTGCCCCATGGTCTTGGCTTTAGTGCTATTGGTCGCTGTGGGCTGAGACTTCCTGTCACAGCACAAAGCCCACTGCAGTCTGAAAATTACCACAAGCTCCTTTGTAAGCCTAAAAAATCCTGCAGAGACGTACCTCTCTCTTACCTCATAACATGTATATATTATATATTAAGAACTCTATTACTGGTGCTCAATACATTTTGAACTCTGCTTTAGTGAATCTTCTTGAAATGAGAAAAAGTGAGATTGTTTCTAATTACTTTTTCAGCAGTCTGAACTTGGCGCCCTAAACTGAACTTTTACACTCAAATGAAATTTCTTTCATTATAAGTTTCTTCATCTTATGTCCTGAATGTGTCAGTTATTGCAGGGGAGGCTTTACACTTTACACCTCAGTTAAAGCCGTTGCTTGTTAGGTGTGCTGAACACAGAAAACAGAAACCATTTTCTTCATAGATAGGAGACATTGCTAAAAACAGAGTCAATGAAAACATTTTTACAACCAAACAATCAACTGATTAATCACCAGTAGCTTGGATTATTGTCATACTGCTACTGAACTTAGTAAACATGAAAAATAAGCTGTCTCATAAAGCCCACAGCCCAAAGCCAGTTTCATCATTGTTTCAATGTGCTGGCACTCTTTTTTACTGCAGGCTGTTGCTGCCACATTGCAGTATAGTACTGTACAGCAAGTGAGGATCCCATAGGTGGCTGCAGTAATGAGTCAAGCCTGTGGTCAGCTACGAATAAATAATGTATTCAAATAAGCATTTTCTGCAGGCTAATGGATTTTGATCTGTATTGTTTGAATATCAGGCACTCAAACACTATTCAAAACATGCTTCATGAAGATTGAAACTGTCAAAATAGATTTCCCAAAGCACACACAAGCAGTTAAAATCCACCTTTGGAAAAACGCTTATTTGCTTTCTTGATGAGAATTAGATGAGAAAGTGGATACCACTCTCGTGTCTGTAATATGAAGCTACTGCCAGCAGTAAGCTAACTTAGCGTGGGGGGAGGGAGACAGCTAGCCTGGCTCTGTCCAATGGGTAACAAAAACCTGCTTCCAGCACCTCTAAAACTCACCGATTAACACATTTTATCTTGTTTATTTAATCCATACAAAAAGAGCAAAAAAACGTCAATTTCTTGGTCAGAAAGCTGCCTGGAGTTTCAGCTGGTTGCCTGGCAACTGCTCAGAGCAAAGGGCGTAACCTTCCCTTAGGATGTTTTTTTTACACTTTGGATTTTGAACAAATTAGATATAATCGGTTAATTAGTGGAATTTAGTGCTGGTAGGTGGGATTTTTAATTGGGAACTAGCAATACTAGCTATTCCCCCCTGTTGCCAATCTTTGTGCTGCGCTCCCCTCTTATAGCTCCCCTCTGCAACAGAAGGGTTGTTTCTGTCCATATTATGTGATACATAGGTATCTACTTCTGTGCTGGATAATACAAATGTAAACACTTTATAATTTCAACCACCATGAAGTGACAATTATTGTCAACAGCTACAGCTCCAAAAAGGCTCTTATAGTGGGAAAGTGGCTAAGACGTAAACTAACAAAATAATAGTAATTTTATCGTGGTTAAAGCTGCTCCAATCAATAACTTTATATTAACAACGGATCATATAAGTACGTGTAATGTGTAACCCCGACAGATAATTATCACCCAGCACTGCAGTTCTACCATCTTTCAGCTCATTTTATTGCTTGTACGGGTTCAAGTTTAGTATCAGCCTTGTTTCCAGATATAGCAGGCAGCACCAAACAAACCAAATAAGGTTATAGTCCAGCATTTAGCAGCTAAATAGCCAGATATTTTTTCTCAAGGGGTTGGTGGAGACCAAAACAGAGCAATAAGAGTGCACACATTGGACTTAGATTCATCAGTTGGCTACAAACAGGACTCCATAGGAATGCTAATGTTGCTCCATGGCTGCTGGGTGTGAAATTAGGTCAACAACAACTTCACCTAGGTGATAATATGTCCGTGTTGAGTTCACAAAATCATCAATTCATGCTTTAAAATGACAACATGTTAAAATTTTACCATCTAGGACAGTAGTAGAAGAGTCCAGCACATACTTCAGCTTTTCAGACAGACTGATAACAGAACACATCTGTGATCAATAAAAGTTACTGAAACTATAAGAACAGAGGAATGGGCAATTTGGGAAATGGGTTAAGAAGTATACCAAAAAAAACATTTTACTACAAATTAACTGTTACATGTACGACAATCTAAAGAACTAATTTTGATTTACAAAAACAAATCTCACCACAAGGTCCATTTAGTAACTGTTCTGGAGCTACTTTAAGGACTTCTCGTCCATGTTGGTTTAAAGTTTGAGGTTAAAAAAAGTTCATTCTTGACCTCGGAAACCATAATTGGGAAAACTGGTGATTATTTTGTCTACGATTTGACAGTTACTACTACTTTTACTGTTTCCAAGGTCAAGCATTAACCTAATTTAGTGCTTTTGCTAATATTAGCTTTGCATCAGTGTATCTTCTTCTGCACTTATATCCTGTCTTTTCTCCACTCCTGCAGGAGGGCCAGACGGCTGCTGTCCCGCTCCCAGCTGAGGCACGCTTGCCGGCAGCCCTGCGAGCAAATCACCCTGCGCAGGGTCTCCCAGGGCCCGCCGCAGGGGCTCGTCCTCGCCCCTCCTCACCCTCACCCCAGCCTGAGGATGCGAGGCCCCATCGTCATCCACGACTGATTAGATCCTCTGACCTCCACACCTCTAATGCATATACACTAACAATTTCTCACCTCCTATTCTATCATTAAATCCTAAAAAAAAACAAAAAAACCTTTGCTTTTAGTCCCTTAAAATACCGTTATAATCCTTGACAACACTTAAACAAGCTATCTAACAGTTGGTAACAGAAGGATGTAATGCAATAGAAACATACACCTGACCTGACAGCAAGTGCTACCTGTTGTTAATCCCCTGGGAATGTGTTTGTATATGTACATACTGTATTTGGATGCATGTGTGTGTGTGTCGAGAGTGTGTATGTGTGTGTGAGTTGTGTGTGAGTGTGTGTGTGTGTGTGTGTGTGTGTGTGTGTGTTTGAGATCATGCCAAAACCAACACATGAAAAGAATGAAGGGGGAAAAAGTTGACATGTGACGTTCTTGGTTTAGTTATGGATGGACATAACGATGGAACGTTTTGATGTGACATTTTGTGATTGATGGTGAAATTGTTGATGCAACGTTTTATCAGTTTGTATACAAGTTACTTTTTGGGTGGGCATGGGGCCTTAAAACTTGGGTTTTATGAGGTGGAAAGGGCCGGGGAGGTGGGATTGCATTTGTGGGGGACTGAGGTTCTTTTAAAAATTGGAGAAGAGGCAAATGTCCCAACGCTTGACGTTAAAAAGATGATGCACTATAAGAAGACTAGACTTAAAAATTGTGTTTTACCTGCAGTTTTTTTTCTCTTTCTGAAGTTTAAAATCAATGAGCTGGAGCCGGTGTTGAAGACTGACCACCTGTAGACATTATTATACAAACCTTCTGTAACTCTACCCAAAAAGCTGTCGGTTAATCATGACGAATCTGCAGGAAAATATAACAAGGCGAAGAAATAGAGAGCCAGCTTACATCAAACAGCATAGGCCTCCCTCATGAACCAATGTATAATATATTGTATATCTCATTACAGCACTGTAAATCTTCTCATCCTATTTCTATGGCCGACTGTACCTACCTAGCCCTAACATGGGGTACTAAAGCACTTCCTTTGCAGCAGAAAAGGGCATGGATCTGTCATATTTTCCTCAACGCTGCGATGTACCTGCAACATTTTGAGGCAAAAAAAAAAAGAGATGAGCAACTTTGCCAGCAAGCTGTTTGCTTACATTTAATTACATTTAATCTTTAAAAGCCAACAGTCATCCTGTTTTCAGACCTCTCTCTATCTCTATCTATCCCTCTTCCTTGCTAACATGACAATATTGCCTCAAAAAGTTGCCAGGTCGACCCATCCAGCATTCAGGTGTGTTTAATTATGAGTTTTAAAACTGGCATCGCCGCCGCATGTCTTTGAGGCGAGAGCCTCGGTTGACCGATTGGGTCACATGATTTCTTCTCTTTCATTCAGAATGTTTATGTTAGTGTTTCCTGTATGTCATGTGTTGAATTATGAATATGCTGAGAATAATAAAAAAAAAAACAACAAACAACAACACAATGCCGGATTATTGTCCAGTGAGTCATTTTGTGGTGTTTTCTGACACGCTGCCCTGTCTCCCAGCCACCTACTCCGTCTCTCTGTCTTTGTGCTGCTCTTGAGGGGAAGTGTAATAGATGATATACACTATGGCCTGTGTGAGGATGTTGTAAAATATCACCACAAAATATGGCAGTTTGACACAGTGATGAGGAATGAGTAGTGCTCTCACCATAAATCATGTTCTTCGAAGCTTACAGCCTGCCTCAAGGTACCTCAGTGAGTGTGTATGTGTGTGTGTTGACACAGTCCCTGTTGTTATTTTCAGAGCTTTTACAGTCAACTGCTGGGTGCTTTTGTTTCTGACTCTCTATACAGTCCGAGGTTCCTGCTGAGGGTGAGAATCAGACACACAAAAAGCTTGAATGACAATGTTTAGATTAAAGCTGACAATTTGTTATTGTGTTTCAGCTATTAGGCATGTGGGACTGCAGGATTAGAAGAGTAGCTTCAGCATATTAAGCATAATATGTTAATCACCACCTTTAAGTCCAAGACCAGGACTAGTCGAGAGTGATTTGAGTTAAAAATCAAGACCAAGTCCAAATTACTTACCTATTTATAATTGTTGTGATACTAGAGAGACAATAGACCTTTTATTTTAAGACTATTATTTGTAATAATCCAAAAGCAAAATAGTCATATTATTTACTTTAAGTACAGCCCTTTCACTTGATATCATACTCAACTCTCTCCAAAGACAAAACAGCATATAATATCGACCCCGAGAAGGGTGTTGTACTGTATTTGTGATGATCAAAGAGCAAGTGCAGTGTAACCACACTGTAAAATGACTGTTTATAGATGTTGGCCAATGTCAGTGCCCGTTCTGGGTGGATTTTGACCTGTTTTTTGCTTCATCAGTAGTTTTGTTTTGAAGGAGGAAGTTTCTTTAGAGAAAAATAACATATATTGGTAGACTCTGCCCGAGACCAACTAAAATATTTGGTGAGACCAGTGGCCAAGTCCGAGTGCAAGCAGGTGTTTGAGGTCCCAGAAAACCAGTTCTTCATAAACCTGACTTTATGCACAGGGGCAGTGTTGAATTTTGAAACAGGAAAGGAACTAAGAGGCCTTAGCCAAACCATGAAAAACAGCCCTAATCACAGGGCTGTCCATATACTTTTGGCCATATAATTTATGAGTGGTTCTGATATTAAATACTTGTACTAAATCTGTATAGAAAGGTGAAAACTACATAAATGAACTGAGTTTCTTCATATATTATGTTTTTACATATGTTTTCATACAGTACATATATGGTTTCGTTTCTTTTTACCTTATATTCTTTCACTTGTGCCTTCATGCATCTTGTATTGTATTGTTTATTATCCCGTGTACAATCCTTTGCAAACTGGTGAAGATGAAGTTTTAAATGGCAAACATTTAGTATTAGTACTAGTATATAAACCAGCATATTAATTTGAAGGTTGTGTTGTGTTTTAGTGTTTACTTTTGCACATAATGAGTAAAAATGACTAAAGAATGAGGCTGTGTCAAGTATATAAGTCTGCATTATTATTAGTTCCTTATAAAACACATGTTTGGACTCGTGTTGTTTATTGTTTTGTCGAGCAAGAGAACACTCAAACGCGGAAGTCATAATTTCTCCCGGCCTAGTTGGAAGTCGGAGCTGTGTGAGAGGTACGTGAACGCAGCACGTAAATCGGCTCTGTGTAAGCTGTTGGACTGTGTGACCACCGGCGTCCGGAGAAGTTCCCATCCTGTTCCCGGTATTTTCCAAACGCTACACCGATCTAAAAACAGAAATAAATCAATATACGTGTTCCTCTCATGTGCCCTCCTCTTTCATAAATCGATTTCCTACCCGGTTTCCACCGAAGCTCCAGTGGCGCAATCGGTTAGCGCGCGGTACTTATATGACAGTATTCAGCAGAGCAATGCCGAGGTTGTGAGTTCGAGCCTCACCTGGAGCAGAGTTTTTAGAGTAACCCTCACCTGGTGGGCGAGCAGGTAACCCCCTGAACTGACTCACTCAGAGGAGGGTACTTCCTGCACCACTACTACTGCGCAGTGCTGACGTCATGCAGTAATCCCCCACCATAACAAGTGGTGGTATATTCAGGTACACCTCTGAAGTATGCAGTGATACCAGAAATAAACACACGACTCACTCAGCACCTGTCAACAGGTGTGTTAGTAAGTGCACATCACTCGTGTTATTGCCTCGAGAGCAGGTTTTGTTGGACTGCACATCAAATATATCCAGCAAAACATGTTGTCAGGTGTGATATTATGACTCAATGACTTAAATAACAAAGGCCATCTTTGTTTCCTTTGTTTTAAAAGATGTACAAACATTTTGTTTTCTTTGTACATTTACGTGTAAGAGGAATTACACAAACAGAGTCAAGACAGGTTTATCTGTATAGCAGTTTTCAGCAATAAGGTCCTGCATTTAATTACATAGGACATAGACACAATATAAAAGAAACACAAGACAATATACGAAGAGAAATACCTAATTATATACTGTCAATAAGACATACACAGAGTTGAATAAAATAAAAATATATAACACAAATAAGACAAAGAAGAAATTATATACATTAGTGTTTTTTCTTCTTATATCTCATAGTCATATTTTCTGTTTAGCCAATAAACACATGTGTATGTAGTATTTGTTCTTATAATAATAATTATTATTATTATTATAACAAGAACAATAAACAACATCTAACTTTTTTGTTTCAGTAAGTCATGTCAAGAATTATATTAGTTGGCAGAAAGATAGAGTAAACATTTAAAAGACAGTAACGATAATAATAAAGTTATAGTAATATAAAATAACAATTAACCGCACATTTGAGCAGCTTGACAGTTATCATTAATACTGATCATCAACAGTTCAATTCAGTCTTAATTGTATAGCGCCAAATCATAAGAAAAGTTACCTCAGGACACTTTTAAGATAGAGCAGATCTCCTTATAAAATTGTTTACACAGCAGAGCACAACATTTTTATTTCATACATGAGATACATGTGTTCCTGTTTATTGAAGACAGAGGGGCTCTTGGCAACTTTTAGTGGACGGTTGGAGCTGCTACTCTGTTGTGAAGCCAACTTTTGACAGCTAGAGGGCGGTACAGCTGCACCAGACAGAGCCCAGAGCCTGTGTTGCTCTAAACGTGTTTATCCTGCTCGAGAACATTTTGACAGGTGAGTGATGGAGGGCAGTGTGTCTCTAGTCGTCTTACAGTTATTTATATTTCCTTTTCAATCCAGCTATTCAGAAAAATGTACTTACACACACTTTCTTTAAACAGCATGTGTATCCTGAGCAATTTCACTATCTTAACATCTGTTACTGAAGATCAACCATCAATCTCTTTCAGACATGTTTTATTTCACTGTACGCGACTGTTACATGTTGTCTATATATATCTTTATCCTTGTATGTGTGTGTGTGCTGTGTGTGAGTGTTTGTGTGCAGGTCTCGTCACCCCCTAAGCCCTTAAAGCTGGAATGAAAAAAAGCAGAAGATTGCTGTAATGATGTGACCCAGATGTCCCGGGTGCAGATCCTCCAGGCCTGAAAATGAGAGTGCAGATCAGGGCCGTGTACCTCCCGTCAACCCCCCCTTTTGCCCTCCGTCCTCCTCCTCTTTTCTGTCCGCCCGGGACAACAATCACAGAGTATTTAGCAGCAGGGAATATGTGTATGTATGCATGTAAGTGCATGTGTGCGCATATCATTTGAGGGAATGTGTGCGTGTGTTGTCGGCGCCTGTGTGTGTGGTGTGTGGCTTAAGCTCATCAACAGATCCATGTAAACACGAGGGATCAGATTTTGGAGTGTTGCCCACTTTGTTCTTGGCGCCTCCGGATTAGACGTAGCAGTTTTTAAATTTACTCTCCCTCAGCTGCCTCCATAAGACGCTAAACCCTAGCATCGCCCCCACCAGAGACCCCCCTCTCCATCCCCCACCCCACACCCACCACTACAAGTCCTCTTCCTCCTCCTTCTTCCTCCTCCTCCTCCTCCGTCCTTCCTCCCCCTCTCTCACCCATCCCTGAGGTGACCCAGGTGGCGGAAACAATCACACACACCAGCCCTGACAGTAGGCTCAGCGGGCACTTTACTCAATGGAAGCCCGCAGTGTTGGAGTGAAATGATGTTGTGTGTGTGTGTGTGTGTGTGTGTGTCCTGTGTAGGAGATTGGAGGGAAAAGGGACAAAAGACAGAGAGTTAATATTGGGTACAGCTGTGATTATGACCATCCTGATCAAGAGCAGAATGATCAAATTCTGCCAGTGATAATCCCCATCATTGGGAAAATTAATACCACTACTCTGTGTCTCTCTTTCTGTTAGCTACACATCTCTATCTTCTTTGTAACATGTTCGCACCACACACACACACATTAACACAGCGGTCTTAATCTGACCTGTGTCCTCCATAACCCTGGTTGGTTTCCTCAGGGGAACTGGTTCTGATATCTTGAATGAGTTTTTCATTAATAAGGACCAAGTCTAATCCTGAGGGAGAAACACAAGAATGAGACAAGGATAAGACTTTGTTCAGCTTTCCCCTCCCAAATACCACATCAACACACACACCATAGTTCTGATCCACTGATACACTATCTAACTAAACATCTTTATACACACACTTATACTCATGTTTATTCTTTAATCTTCCCACCACAGTTTTATTCACTGCAGCCTACATTTTATTTATTTTTTGCACATTCAACTGACTAGAATATAATCTTTATTCATACTCTGGTGATCTCGCTATATTGTCAGTATTTTAATGTGTGTAATCCTTTTGCTGATTTTTGAACAAGACAGTATATTGCAAAATAAAGACTTCAGTACGCTTGAAAAGAACCCATTTTTAACGATATCCTCAATGTTTCTCATCACAGGAGCCTCCTGGATAATGTAACAGCCCTATAAGCACCAGTTTTAATTATTTCAACTCTATTTCATGCAGCCTACACTATGATACCCACGAGCCTTGGCTACTGTTGCCGTAGAGAGGAAGTAAGGTCGAGCAGCAAGCACAGAATTCAAATTATTTATTGTTAGTTTTCTTAACACCTTAATCTTTAGCCCCCATTAGCTGTAATATAATTTTAAGCTCTGTGATTGGATGTTTCTTTAACTTTTCTCTTTACATTTTAATGTACACAATCATGTACCTTTAACTTTTTATGAAAGAGTAATATTTTCTAGTCGTCTCATGTTTTGTACTGATGATTAAACAGAGAGAGTTTAATGCCACGTTGTCTGTGGAGGAAATGAATGAGACTTCTGCTTCCAGGTATCTCCTCCCACTTTCTAACTCTATTGTGACATTGGTGAGGGGCTTTCAAACACTGCTAGATGATCTGACTTGTTTGAATCATACTGAGGCCTTACGGCGCTTTACTTGAGTATATTTCTAACAACTTTTTACTTTTACCGCCTACATTTTTGCACAAATATCTGTACTTCCTACTCCTTACATTTTCAAAACAGGCTTGTGACTTTATTTGAATGCATCTGAGGAGTATTATGGATTATTGTTTTTACCTTTTTGCGTCATTTCACACCTTTTCCAAAATCAAGACTGTTGTGTATCACATGACAGACAAGAGACGTAGATCAGACCCTATTTGAAGTTTCAGTTAGCTTTGCACAGAAACAGCTGGTAGAAATGTCCTTCAGAGAAACCAAGACACCCTTTTACTTGAATAAAGAGGTTGATTCAGTACATCTACTTTTACCAGAGTATCTGTACTTCTACTTGAGTAAAGAATGTGTATACGTTTGCCCCCTCTGCCTGGTGGTTTGGAGGTGTTATGCCCTGACCATGAACTGCAACATCCCTGGTATGAGTGGATGTTTATTGTTGCATAACGTTCCCCATCCTTCTTTCCCGTAATTTTGGGTGATCTGTCTATACTGTTGACTCACTAATAAAGGTAATAAGTTGGAAATGAGGAACAAATATTTTGGTGTTTTTCCAAATTACACTGATATCTCTCACTATAAGACCAGGCAGAGCTCATGTAAAACATGTTCTAATCCTGCTGCAATTTGACCCAATTTGCAGTTAGAAATGTTTCATTTGAATGATAAACTTTCTTATTATTTCCTATTTGTCCTCCATGCAGTCTGCTGTATCAGGCCAACTGTGTTGCATTTATGAATGACTGATTTTAAACTCTCTTGCAGGTACCAGATTAACCTGCTAGGTGACACCCTTGGGGCAAAAACAAGTTGTTAGCTTCCTATTAACACCCTCATCCTCCTGTTCTCCCTTCAATATGTACAGTTTTTCTACAGCAAAATATAACTTGTAAACACAACGGCCCGGGGGAAGTTCCTCACTGTGCCAGTTGGTAATCCAGTCTTGGGTACAGTGTCCGTTTGTGCGGATGTGTGTTGTGGCTCAATTGAGCTTGAAGTGCCTCCTTCCTCTATTGGCTTTCCAAATGTGGCTTCAACCGTACCACCTAACTAGATTCTGTGCTGAAATTGGAGTTCCTCTTTAAAAAGGTTAGTAAAGAAGAGGGTGGGAGTAATAATTACCATTCCCTATATGATCATTGAGGAGATAACGGTGTGATTTCTTTTGACGCATGCAGAAAAAGGCCAGTAACGCAGGGGTCAATGTTCAAGACTAGGTGTAGCTGCATGTCGAACACCAGACAATAAAGAAGCCATTTTTGTACAGTACAATCCAGACTACATGGGACTTTGGCTGTGACTGTTTCAGGTCCTTCACCCAGAAAGCAAAGTGCAAGAGGGTCGAAACCTTTGTCCTGGTATTGTTCTATATTTAGAAAGGCATATTTTTAGGAAACAGTGTTATCTTACAGAATTTACAAGGTTTTTGCTATTAAAAACACAGGGTATCATGACTTAAACTTAAGAGGTGACATAATCAATCACCTGTATGCATCGAGAATGAGCTGCTACACCTACAAGGTGGCAATGATCACCTGATATACGTGTAAAAGTGAAGCAAAACTGCTCCACATTCAGCCGAATTGAAAACCTAAAGATTTAAATTTGCTTGAAAATAGATCCCTGGATATAGTTACATTTAGTTAATTGATGACCATGTGTTGGGTCTTGGCAGTAAAGCTGATCCTTCAGATTCTCAACATGAACAACCTGTCATCACAGTTTCTATTTCATTAGATTTCGTCCCTTTTGATTAGATTTCTGTTGGATTTAGTTTAGAAATACGTATATGTCTATACAAATTATAGGCTGTAGGGAGTGAAACCTAATATCTGTGTGTTCATTCTTAAAATGGCATAATTACAAGTGAATTATAGTAAAATGGAACAATTCTTTCTTCTGTTCTCCCACTGGAAACCCTTCAGTGCTGTGCTTGAATTAGGTTGCGCTTGTTATTCACTCCAGGGCAGTCATGCCCGCATGTGGGGTAACTTCCAAACATACAGAAGATGAGGGCAATAACATATTTCAAATGTGCCACCTTTTATTTTATTTATATTTTGACTCCTGGCCGCCAGATTGCGTCCAATCGACTCCCGCCGCGGCGTTGAACGTTTATATTTCAAGACTAACCCCGCCTGTCCGCATTCGCTTCGGCGTACGCCAAGACGCATCCACAGATCCACTACGTCACAGAACCTCGGCAATAGACCAATGAGATTGCAGCTCTGGACAGGGGCAGAGCTGATTGACAGCAGAAGCAGCCAATGAGCAGACGTTTCGCCTCGACGTTGCAACCAATCACCGCGCATATGCCAAAAATAACACCTCCTCTTGTTCAGCACCCAAAGTCGAAGGATAGCTCTGGCCTTTCAATTGAAGAAAGTGCTAGATTTTGTCGGTGTTGTATAATATAACCAATTCTCAGTGTCCATATTTGTTTTGGAGCGATCGGAATTGTCTTTATTTAACGTGAGAGACAGAACTGGCGTCAAACATGCGTAAAAATCAACGCTGTCCAAGCAGGGAACCGCCGAGAAAGGAATTATCGCCGCTCTTCTGAGGCCAATCTCGATTATTATTATTATTATTATATTTTTTGGTCAAATAAGGAAACACCACACAGCCAGCTAGCTCACGTTAGCTCCGTAGACAGCCCGGTCACCGACACATCTTCACACGGAGGCAGAATCCAAGCAGATACTCAAGATTGGATCGACATTCACAGCAGCAGGAAAACGTAAGTAGCATGCTAACGTCACTAGCTCGAGTTTGACAAGCTGTGTGTGTGTGTGTGTGTGTGTTAGCTCATATC
>NW_023339651.1:6556589-6556729 GCF_004916995.1 Morone saxatilis | reverse complement strand
GGGGGGGGGGGGACCAGGGTTAAGTGTAAGGAGTTGAGCATGTGGTCAGTGGATTGGTATTTAACACAGAAACGCATTTCCAAAAACAGTCCGGTAGCTTCATGCAACGTTAATTGTGTTTGTGTGTAGTAAGGTTAGTG